>NC_080203.1:69968550-70271580 GCF_030028045.1 Hippopotamus amphibius kiboko | reverse complement strand
TGAGCATCTAATAAATGTCTGACAGTGTACTAGACCTTGAGAATGCTGACTCTAGTTGGATTTGAACATCCACACAAATCCCTGTAGTGCTCTGCAGGGGATACTGCTTTTTGACACAGGGCCTTATCTGCTAGGTTGATTTTTGGTTGGTATGATAAGCCACAGATTTCCTGACTAAGACGTCTACAGGAAGAATTAACAGTTGGGTGGCCTTTTCAGAGTACAGGCTCATTTAGTATTCAGAAAATAAGAACATATTCTTGTAACTTTATAAAAGCACTTGACTACATCAAAGAGTTTCCCTCAATTTTGTTACATGAAATGAATACCCTTTTGTTTAGTACTTTGCAGTTCATGAAGTGCTTTCTTAGATGTTTTCTCACGTAAGCCTCAGAAAAAGAAAAAAAGCCCTGTGTAGTCAGCATAATAGTGATTATTCCATTCACATGATGAAACCAAGAATCTGAGAAGCTAAGGAACTGACCTAAAGTTATTGCTTTACTTGCTAGTAGCAGAGCTGGCACTACAATCCAGGTTTTCTGATTTCAAAATCTTCATTCTTGTCTCTATGCCAGTAACTCTTTTTTTTTTTTAATTTCATAAACTAGTGCATGAAAAAAAGTGGGTATTGGCATAGGCTTGCTCATATTTCACTTTGTCAAGTTAAGAGGTTAGTAAACAACAATAAACAATAACCACCCACAATTAGGAAGAACATAAACAGAGAAGATAGGAGAAGTCTTTAAGTTAAATGCTTTTAATTTTATAAAACACTTGCCACATTCTCCTAATTTTCTCATTCTGCTTTAGTTTGATAAAACCTTCCTCATGGGAAGTCACTGGCCAACTACTTCTGAAAGACAGCTAGTTTCATGTTTCAAGAAGATTTGCCATTGGTAGAACAATGAATTAAGCTCCTTTATTTCAAATGTCATCCTGAACTCAGGTAGCAATAGTATTCACATCTTCTCCAATTCATTTCCCTTGATTTGGCCGAACATGGTAATTCTTTTTTTGCAGGTAAAAAAGCATATTTTAAGTGAAGCAAACAATATACAAAGCATCATAAACTAAAAGAGTAAATTGCTACCAATTAGGCACAAATTATTCTTCCCCCCACTTCTTGGGGGTTTTACAATACTTGAGAATGTCCAAGACACATGTTTATCTTGTATGCTAAACCTAAAACCTGATTACTTTTGGTTCCTTCTCAACTGCATTTTGGGCTGTTTTAGATTATAGTTACATTTACAAGATGTCAAGAGATCTGTAAAAAATGAAAGCACTTTAGTTCATCATTCAGTTGATTTAACTTCATGATCTTCAATATCAGGATGACTGCAAACATTTGGCTGATTGAACTTATCACAATCTATAAAACGTGTCCGTGGTTAACAACATTGATGGATGAATTGATGCTATGATATTGATTTAAGGATGAACTCAATAATTGCTAGATAAATGTTGGCTTGCTGGAAGGCCAAATGGATGGATAGATGGATAGATGGGAGGATGGATGGATAAGTGAATGGATGAATAAATATCATTTCAGCGAATATTGTGTAAACACAATTAAATATTTAAAGCATAAATACTGATACTATTTTGCTCATGTACTATAATTCATATTATTATTATTATTTATTTATTATTTTTTGGGGGTACACCAAGTTCAATCATCTGTTTTTATATACATATCCCCGTATTCCCTCCCTTCCTTGACTCCCCCCCTCTCGAGTCCCCCCCTCCCCACCCCAGTCCTCTAAGGCATCTTCCATCCTCGAGTTGGACTCCCTTTTAATTCATATTATTTTATATTTTATTTTTAACCACAAATGGTTCATTTATCCAGTTTTTAAGTTTCTATGTAAATAAAGTTGCTAGGTAGTGATACTTCGCACTTTAAATGCTGTATTAATTTTCTGTGTTTGGAGTACAAGTTACCACAAACTGCATGGCTTAAAATAACAGAAATTTATTTTCTTACAGCTCTGGAGCTCACAAGTCCCAAATCAGTGTTGGCAGATCTGCTGCACTTTTTTTTCCAGGGATCTGGGGACAATCCGTTCCATGTCTCTCTCCTGGCTGCTGGTGGCTGCCAACAATTCTTGGCATTCCTTGGCATCCTCTACATTACCCCAATCTCTGCCTCCATCTTCATATTGCCTTCTCCTCTATGTGTCTGTATCTTATCCTTTTCAATCTTATAAGGATACTTGTCGTTGGATTTACAGTCTATCCAGATAATCCAGGATGACCACATCATCTCAAAGTCCTTAAGTTAATTACATGAGCAATGCTTCATTTTCCAAATGAAGTAACATTCACAGGTTCTGGGAATTAAGATATAGACTTTTTTGGGGGGGGGGGGGCTGCCATTCAAACCACTACAAATAACAAAAAATTTTAAGCAGGGCTATTTCTAAAGATCATTGTGTATCTACCTTATTAAATAGAGGATAGTTAACATAAAAGTATCCTAATTGCTCAGGTACTTTACTGTGTAATTTACATATACAGTGAAATTCTTATGAGGAATGTAGGGCTATTTGCTCCTATACTGGGTGCTTCTGAACTAATATTGCTTCTTTAACTCTTTTGCTTTTTCAAATGTTTCTGTCCCTTCAATCAGTTGTAATTTCTTGATCCTGTATTAGTATTGACTCTCCTTTCCCTATTCTAATTTAATGCTTCTAATATTCTGTAATAACAATGTTTGCTAGAAGTATTTGTAAATTAGGAATCTGTGGTTTGGAATTATTTAAATATTGTAAAATGCTAGGTAAAACAAAAATATATAATTCTAACTAATGTAAATATAGCATTTAGGTTCAACAATATGAAAAGACCTGACATGATAACAATTTGTGTTTAAGACATAGTTTTAATTGAGTATGAGAACCCAACAGTATAATTTGGTTATCTATAAGATAGCAAAATACTTTAATACCTTAAGAAATATACATTTCCCAGCATTAGGATGGTGTCATTCTTATTCTAACCCACACTGGTCAGATGAGATTTGGATGGCACATTTTATGACATACTTAAATTACTTCAAGTACCCAGAGGAAGGTGACAAACATATGGAGAGGCTGAAAGCTTGGCCAATGAAGAATATGTGATGAGGCTAATGATGAATATCCTGGGGAAGTGAAAACTGATGATGGTCAAGGGAAGGGAAGAGCATTCTTGCTGGCTTTACATAGAATAATGGCTGTCATGTATAAGAGTGCAGAAAGTTAATTCTTTAATGTAACAGAAGAAAGAAATAGGACCAATAAATAGAAGTTAGGTGGAGGTGGATTTCCATTTATAATATAGAACATATGAGCAGTTCTTAAACAATGGGACAGGTTGCTTATGAAAGTATAAGTTCCCCATCACTGAAAACGATTGAACTGAGATTGACTTTTATTTACTTTATGAGATAAAAAATACACTGAAGAAGTTTTTTGCTATGAAAAACAAATTGCATCTATATTTGGAATGTTAGGTCTGTGGAGATTCTTTATTAATAGGTTAGCTTGTAACTAAGGTGAAATATGCATCTAAATGCCAAGGAGAGGGCAATGCGGCCATGGCCATTGGCTTTCTAACCCTTTAATACATATGCCTCTTTTTCTTGCTATGTTTGTTTTTCTTTTTCTACTTACTTGATTGTCTCATCCAGTCTATGCCTTAAATTACTAAGGGCTTCAATTTGTAAACTTCAAGAGTAAATAAGACACTGAGACTTGATAGAGAGATTATTCTCACCCTAATTGGTCTGGTTATATTTCTTTAACTACTAACTGTATGATCTTTAGCAATTTTCCAAACTTGTTTGTATTTTAGTATCCCCCTAGTGTAAAATAATTTAAATAACACTTGTACTTTTTTGTTGTTGAGGCAGTGTGCATGTGTGTGCACATGCATGTGTGTGTGTAAGAAAGACATCAAAATCAGCATCCAAGGGCAAGGCATTATTAGTTATCTCACTCTCTTAGACATGAGTAAAGTTTGTCAGTTTAAATAAGTTTTTTTCATGGAAAGCCACCCACAGGTGTGTGCATATGTGTAGTGAGGGTGAGAGAATGGATTTAACTCAGTCATTACTATTCCTAACATTCCAGAAGCTGTCTCCATTGAAAATGAAAAATATTTTATTTTTCCTGAGACAGAAATATTTTCTAGAGGCAAGTAAAACATCATGTTGGGAACTGGAAAACAATTCCATCCTCAGAAGCATTGCCAGCATGTCTTTGTAGCTGCTCAGGGAAGCACTCCATGAGCATGACACAATGACAGATATTTTAAACAAAAACAAACAAAAAATCCCCACTATGGACCCTGGACTGTCTGAAGAACCATAGAATACAGCTACTGGCCCCCTCTGCTGGTGAGTTGCAAAGGACTGGTGAAGAAATGGTGGCATCATTCACTGTAAGAAGAAATAGTGGCAAAGTGATGCTTAACTCTAGAGTGTTGGCAGCTAAACCTTATGTAAGGCTCTGTGAGTAATCATGATGAGGATAGTTGGTATTTTTCAGGAGCTTTGAGCAACTGAAGACCCATTTAAAGTTAAACATTGACACATAATCCCACACACATCCAGCTAATTCTGGTTTGGACAAAGATATATTATAAACAAACAAACATAAAATAATAAAAAGGTGGAGTCTTCAAGCCTCACCCTACAGACTATAGAAAGCTATGATATTAGAATTTAATTTCAGAGTATTTGAAACTGTTACCTAACAATGCTGGTGAAGAAATACTATGAGAAAAGCTAAAATGATATTAAAAGGCAACTGAGAAAAGCACCACAAATTTTCTAATTCCTTTGAGATTCCACTGAAAATGTAAGACTTGGCTTATTAATGGACATGAAAAACATTCCATCCCAGATTTCTCTCTGATAATATATCATGCCAAGAATGAAAATATCTATTATCCAACTCCTGTATGCCCTAGGACATCTAGAATATCTAGAGTATCAGAGTTGATACTCTGAAGGCATCACTGTTTCTGGAATCTAGTGAGCAAGTATGCATTAATCACTGAAGAAATGCCAGTGAAGGGCACTTACTATGATTAACTTACTCAGAAACAGCTGGGGAATAAGCACTTGTATTCTCACTTTTAGAATTAACTTCTCCGCAGAAAAGAGGCCTTGAATAGGGCATGTAGTCACTTGCTAGCTTTTATATTTGTTCATTATCAATAAACACCCTTTAATTTATATGCACTTCAGAGACTACCATCTTTGCTTTGAGTTAGTAAATTTTGGAATTTTTCTCAACATTTCTAGGTCATGATTGCCAATTTATAGATAAGTCTACTAAGGAGAAGCAAGTTTGTTTTTTCCTGGATGGTAATATAGATATGATGATGATTACAGTGATGGTGTATAATATTTATTAATATATTTACTTATATTATGTATATGTATTATTTCATTAAATCATCACATGGCCCTGTGATATATAGGAACTATAACTGTAGCCATTTCATATATGAGAAAATTGAGGTTAAAAAAGTTTAAGTAGTTTTCCCAACTATTTAAGTAGGTTACACAACTACTAAATTGCCGAGTTGGAATTAAGATCCCAGGCAGTCTGACTCCCACAAGCTGTAGAGCCTCCATAGTTACTACTAATAAGTGAATGAACCATGACTTGAGAACAAGTTCCTAACTGAAATGCTAATGTTCTTTTCATTCTCTTATGACCCACTAAAGAAGCCTCTGTGCCATCAAAGAAACTGAAAAACACACTTTAAAGGGTGATGATCAAAAGAATTGTCTTTTTGGAAATAGGTAGATAGCTGGACCTGCAGCCAACAAAATTTGCTTATAGCTCTGAGTACTCAGAACTACCCTTTTCAGCCAAGGGAAAGGTAGTAGATCAACAGTTGAGTCTGTATGAAAGAAAATTTAAAGCCCCAAATACAATTTGACAAACACAAAGAGTTATCATCTGCTATTGTAGGAGGAGGCTGGAGTTAGCACACCCCCTTTACAAATTGGTTTCTCTATGTCTCATCTCATAATCACTAGAGCAGTTGTTTCCATAGACACCCACACTTCAGTTTCCCAGCTTAACCACATTCAAACAAGAATGCAGGCTTTGGTTGCAACAGCTGTGAACTGTTTTACCATGTGTCTAACAGGCATGGCTTATCTACTTTCCTCTATGTGTGCAACAGGACGGGGGTTTAAGAAAACAGTAATAAAAATTACCTGAAAGACCCTTAGAAGTCTCAAAGCTGAAGAAACATATTTTGATCTATATGAAAGAACCCAAAAATCAGAAAAGAAAGGAGGAAAAACGTTTTTCTGCCCTTGGCTTTTGGGGACAGGGGTGGGGCAATAGTGGCTGGTGCTAGGCTGTTTCACAACTGCAAAATGAGAGCACACGCCTTTCTTCTCTTTCTGAAACAGAGCTGTGGGTTCCTGGGGACCCATAGGGGAAGGTGGTGGTGTGTGGAAATCTGTGTGGGCATTGAAAAATACTTGAAAAATAAGCTAATAATAATCACAGGCCACTTGGCTGTGTTTAATTTTGAATTTGTACTAACAACAATCAAAGAATATAGTTGAATTAAATCATATTTAGAAGCACTCACCTGCTGAGAATCTGGGAAAAGAACATTGTAGCAGAAGTTTCCATAGAGAGAAAAAAATATAGGAATCATCTTTAAAATGTACACTTGTGAAAAAGATAAATAGTAAACTTGTCAGTTGGCCTAGAAACCAGATATAGACATGCTAAAAGAGTGTGCATGCATATATACACACAAACACATACATTCCTGTATGAAGCCTTTGTGTACACCCAGTACTCAAAGCTTTCTGGCTTGTGCACATCCCACCTGAACACAACATATATACAAACATTCCTCACATTGAGGAGTGCTTTGAAGTTCAATGTAACCAATCAGACAAATATTCTCTGCTTAGATGAAACCTGGTCACAAATAGGAATTCTAAGTCTTAAAATAGTGATAAACAAATTCAACTCATATAATCATCACTAAAACCCTATGATATAGATTCTATTGTTACATTATATGAATGAGGAAACTGAAGCACAAAAGTATTAAGTTACTTGCCAAAAATCACTTTGCTATTAAGAGGTCAAGCAAGGATTTGACCTCAGTCAGTCTGATACCAAAATCTGTACTTTTAACCTTTGTAGTTAGCAAGTGGAAAGAAGTGTTCAGAGTCCAGTAAGGAAAAGTGGGTGCTGACCCACCCCCACTCTTTTCCTCTTTTAAGCATCTAGATCTTTTGTGAGTTACTAGTCTATATCAGTGGGTGAATGGGTGGGAATTTAAGTGGTGGAGATATTTTAGATAGGGAGGGATGTGTGGCTTGAAAAGTAATTGCTGTTCAATGCAAAATAAACTCTTTGTAATGAACTCAGAAAAGACTCTTTCTCTCCCTTACCATCTTACTGTTAAAATATTGCATCATCTGAATCTTGCCTTAGATTACATTTCCTTAATAAGAAAAAAATATTCAGAATGATTTTTGGATGACAATATTTCAACTGAATCTTCAAGGTTCTCTTATACTTTATTGTTTCCTGTTCATGAAGATAAATTACTTGGTCATCTATCATCTTCTGTTGCATTTTGTTGGAACTGAGTGTTTACTATAATATTCACATCCATGGGTGAGCTATATGAATATTATAGTAACTAATATACATAAAGTGTTTTAATCATTAAAGGAAGTTTTAATCATTTGATCATTGTGCTCAAGGACGCTTTTCCCAGCTAGTTAAATCTCTACAAACTGACATAACTTTTCACTTGTAAGGAAAACTTTTGACACGCAAAAGTTTGCCACCTTTCTTCAGATTCCCTTACCAGAGAAATTTAATCTAACTGAGTAGAAACTGGGCCATTTGAAATGTGTGAAATAGGATGCCAATTTTTTCCTTTGAATATCCACTTATATAAATACAGTAGAATCATGGATTAGACAAAGAAACTACAAGGCTCTAAAGATAGGCAATTCTGATAATCCTCTCCCTCATGTGAATTACAGACACTATGCACAGATAGTTAGATTAAGTTGGCTCTGTCTAAGGGCCAAATATATTATTATTATTTATTCCTTGTTTATGTTATTTTATTTTATTGCAAGGAGTGGAGATAACTGAGAAACTATTGAGGCACTGCTAGTTTTTACATAATCATGAAATTTGATTTGGGGTCTAAGAGAGGACAGAGGGAGTATTTTAAAGGTAGTATGATATAACTGTTGGTTAAACAAAAGAGCTCAATAATAGGCATGTCCAAGTCAATAGAGTTGAACCATGGCTTTGGTACAGGGGGCAAAGGAACATCTCTGGTATTAAAAGTCTTTCCATCATTTTTTCTGGGTACAGTCCTGGGCCTGCTTGTAGGTGATAAGGGAGTAAGTGAGTTATGATCCTGGCTGAGCAGAATTAAGAGCTTGGCAGTTACCAAGGAGATTTGTCTTCAGGACAATTAATATGTGAAAGTGGATACAAGAGTATTCATTAAACAATTTAAGTTTTTCAGACAAAGTGTTTAGAATATTTCCTATAAAAGATGATGACCACATGAGATCCTTTAATGGTAATTAATGTAATAAGGTTGGGGTTATTCAAACAACAATGCTAAAGTTCTTTTAAATACATTATCAACATATAAAATATATCACCAAGTATCTAGACATGAGGCAGAATTATTCCAAATATTAAAATTTAGAACTAGATGGTTAGAATCTTGAAAATTAAGTGAAACTATTAAGATGCTTAAGCCACAAATAAATTTCAACAAACAGGTACCAATAAGTTGCATTGAGAATTAGTAGTTATGTGAAACACATATACATTTTTAATAAAGAAAAACTATGAAATCCCTGTAGACTCCACTTATAAAACTCAAGCTAAACTGAAGTTAGCCTCTTTATGAATTCCTCACATTCTTGGATACTACCCACTGTTGCTGATGAAATATGACCTGATCAACTGCTCAGGCCATGGAAATGTTTCACCCCAGGTTGGGGGATTCCATGTATTCATATTTCAATTACACTTAGGAAAGGGATAGGAACTGGCAGACATTGAAAGGTTATGATTCAACTCAGGGATTATGCCTGAAAAAGAAGTCAGGGAACTACAAGGAGAGGGGGAAGGTTTAAGGTAGGGGAACTTGAGGCTTTGCCAACAGTTAGATTTTCCCTCACTCCTCATATGAAGAGACAGCTATTTTGAGATCCTTTCCATTGAGAACTACAGAGAGAAGACACTATGAAAATATTGTAAAAAAATAAATAAAATAAATACACTGTATATATATAGACATGCACAGTCGGATTTATTTTTATTTTTTAGGAATTTTATTGAGATATAATTGACATACAATAAACTGCGTATATTTAAAGGGTACAATTTGATATTTTTTTCTTATTAGTAATGTATATATGGCAATCCCAATCTCCCAGTTCATCCCACCCCAACCCTCCCCCCGCCGCTTTCCCCACTTGGTGTCCATATGTTTGTTCTCTACATCTGTGTCTCTATTTCTGCCTTGCAAACTCGTTGATCTGTACCATTTTTCTAGATTTCGCACATGTGCGTTAATATACGATATTTGTTTTTCTCTTTCTGACTTATTTCACTCTTTATGACAGTCTGTAGGCTCATTCATTTCTTGACAAATGTCCCAATTTTGTTCATTTTTATGGTTGAGTAATATTCCATTGTATATATGTACCACATCTGCTTTACCCATTCGTCTGTTGATGGACATTTAGGTTGCTTCCATGACCTGGTTATTGTAAATAGTGCTGCAGTGAACATTGCGCTGCATGTGTCTTTTTGAATTATGATGTTCTCTGGGTATATGCCCAGCAGCGGGGTTCCTGGGTCATATGGTAACTCTATTTTTAGTTTTTCAAGGAACCTCCATACTGTTCTCCATAGTGGCTGTATCAATTTACATTCCCACCAACAGTGCAAGAGGGTTCCCTTTTCTCCACGCCCTCTCCAGCATTTACTGTTTGTAGATTTTCTGATGATGCCCATTCTAACTGTTGTGAGGCGATACCTCATTGTAGTTTTGACTTGCATTTTTCTAATAATTAGTGATTGTTGAGCAGCTTTTCATTTGCTTCTTGTCCATCTGTATGTCTTCTTTGGAGAAATGCCTATTTAGGTCTTCTGTCCGTTTTTTGATTGGGTTGTTTTTTTAACACTTAGCTGCATGAACTGTTTATATATTTTGGAGATTAATCCATCATCTGTTGATTCATTTGGAAATATTTTCTCCCATTCTGAGGGTTGTCTTTTTGTCTTGCTTATAGTTTTCTTTGCTGTGCAAAAGCTTTTAAGTTTCATTAGGTCCAACTTACTTAATTTGTTTTTATTTCCATTACACTAGGAGGTGGGTAAACTCATGGATTTATAAAGCAATTTAAAGTATTGGAGCCCAGTTGGAAATGACTATTTGTGTCTCTGTAGTATTTTTTAGTCACATCAGCACTTATTTCTTTCCCTGGGCCACCTGTTTTCACTGAAACTTCTACACAGAGACAAATAGAGGATCTTTAAGAGGGACAGAAATAGCTAAAACATTCACATAAGTTTTTTTTTTTTTAATGGCACCATTCTAACTATGAAAAGATTCTTTTCCCCAGAGTCAGAAAACAGTGTGGGTGGCACTGCTTAATTTGAGTGGAAAATGAGGGGATGAACACTGGGGTATATACCCATACCCATATCTTAATGTGCCAATGAGTTCAATTCTCTTTTCCCCTGTGTTATAACCAAATGCAAAAAAGCACACACATAGGGTTTTTTTCTTCTTTTTTTTTTAACTAACTTAAAGATACATAGATATAAGCTACATTAACCTCATTGCCTCCTCTAACTACCATTCTAGGGTTTTATTTTCACCTTTTTTGGAGTATCATTGCTTTACAATGTTGTGTTAGTTTCAGGTGTACAGCAAAGTGAATCTGTTATACACATACATATATCCACTCTTCTTTAAGCTTCTTTTCCATATAGGCCATTACAAAGTATTGAGTAGAGTTCCCTGTGCTATACAGTAAGTCCTTATTAGTTATCCATTTTATATATAGTAGTGTGCATACGTCAATCCCAATCTTCAAACGTATCCCCCCCTTTCCACCTGGTAACCATAAATTTGTTTTCTACATCTGTAACTCTATTTCTGTTTTGTAGATAAGTTAATTTGTACCTTTATTGAGATTCCTCATATAAGCAATATCATACGATATTTGTCTTTCTCTGTTTGACTTACTTCACTCAGTATGACAATCTCTAGGTCCATTCATGTTGCTGCAGATGGCATTATTTCATTCTTTTTATGACTGAATAATATTCCATTGTATATATGTACCACATCTGCTTTATCCATTCCTCTGTTGATGGACATTTAAGTTGCTTCTGTGTCCTGGCTATTGTAAATAGTGCTGCAATGAACATTGGGATGTGTGTATCTTTTTGAATTATGGTTTTCTCCAGATATATGCCCAGGAGTGGGATTGTGGGATCATATGGTAGCTCAACATGATTAATTATTAGAGAAATACACACCCAAACTATGATGAGTTACCACCTCACACCAGTCAGAATAGCCATCATCAACAAATCTACAAATAATAAATGCTGGAGAGGGTGTAAAGAAAAGGGAACTCTCCAACACTGTTGGTGGCAATATAAACTGGTACAACCACTATGAAGAACAGTATGGAGGTTCCTTAAAAAAACAAACTAAAAATAGAGAACTATTTATATATCTTTAAACACAGGAGAATTATTTTTCACCAAAGTTATAATTCTATTTTTACACTCACACTCAATTTTTTGCTAAAAATAAATTTTACCCACTGCATTCACATCATTTCCTCCCAATCTTTCTTAAAACCTTGATTCTCATTTTCTAACAAAAATACTCTCTTGAAGGTCACTAGTAACTTCCCAATCAGTATTTGGTCTTTTCTCAAGTCCTTATTGTCCTTGACCTTTATAAAGTGTTTGACACTGTTCGCCACCACTTTTTGAAACTTTGTTCTCTTAGTTTCCTTAACCCAATAGCTATCCTGATTTTCTTCCTACCCCTATTTCTTATTTTTTTTTCCTTTTGGTACAAGTCTCCCCCTGCCTAACCCTTAAACATTGTTCTTCCCCAAGTTATACCCAAGGCCCATTGCTCTTCTCCTTCTGTTGCCTGTTTACTCTGGGCAAGCACATCTATTTTTAAAATCCTTTTTTCTTCCAGTTTAATACCGTATCTTATTTATCCATTCATTTATGGATAGGCACTTAGGTTGCTTCCATATCTTGGCTATTGTAAATAATGCTACAATGAATATTGGGATGCATATGTCTTTTTGAATTAGTGTTTTTACTTTCTTTGGATAAATACCCAGAATTAGAATGGCTGGATTAGATAGTAATTCTGTTTTTAATTTTTTGAGGAATCTCCATAATTTTTTCCATAGTGGCTGCACCAATTTACATTCCCACCACCAATGCATGACTTTTGTTTCCCTCCACATCCTTGCCAACACTTGTCATTTGTTGCCTTTTGATAATAACCATTCTGACATGTGTCAGAAGTTATCTCTTTGTGGTTTTGATTTGCAATACTTGATGATTAGTGATGTTGAGCTTCTTTTGATATGTATGTTGGCCATCTGTATGTCTTCTTTGAAAAAATATCTATTCAGTTTCTCCACCCACTTTTAATCAGGTTGGGCTTTTTTTTTTAAGTTGAGTTGTGTGAGTTCTTTGTATATTTTGGGTATTAACCCTTTTTCTGATAAATAGTTTGCAAATACCTTTTCTCATTCAGTAGGTGGCCTTTTTGTTTTATTGATAGCTTCCTTTTCTGTGCAAAAGCTTTCAGCTTGATGTAGTCCCTTTTTGTTTATTTGTTTATTTATTAACTACTTTTATGATATAAACTACTACTTCTACATTGATGATTCCTAAATCTCTATTTCTGGCCTTGTGTTCTCTTTTTCTAATGGTATTCTGAAATCTGTCTTTTTTTGGAGATAGAAGGATAGCTAAAAACATACTATTCTTAGCTGTGCTGCCTTTATCAATCCTTAGAGAGAATTTTTTTGCCATGTTAAATGTTATTTGAAAGTGAAAACCAGAGGTTTAGTCACCTGAAGACAAAAGAAAAACTTTGTGCAATGATCTATCTGTTGTATTATCAGACTAGGTAGATCAAAGGTTATGTTTATAGTATAAACAAACCTCAGATGTCTTCATTCTACAATTTTACACCAGGGCAGCAGAGCAGCTTCTTCCAGGGATGTTCTGCTCTCAGAATAGTTTAGGACTATGGAAATGCATGTCTTTCAACAGGTATCTGAATACTAAAGAGAAGTTTTTGGACCTCCACCCCTACTTTTACCTCATCACCTAAAACCCTTCATCACTGTTACTTCCAGTGACAGTCTAGTCTAGATAGAACCTAGCACCTCAAAAAAAGCCTGGAATGCATTGCTTCTGTGATTATGCTGCCTACTCAGCCTCTAATGTACAATGAGAATCAAAAGTGCCTCCCTTGATAGTTCTCAATTTTCTCTCCTCAAAGTGGGAACAATTATGTCTGCTCTGCCTACCTTCCTAAGTTGTCTGAGATTCTAAAACTTAAGTGCTTTTCACATAAGAGATATCTTCATTAATCTCTATTCTCCAAAGAGCTAGCAAAAATACAAACCTTGATAAATGTTGATATGGGTCAAAAAAAATCACAGTTTCCCAGGTAAAGTGTTAAAGGGTTCCATTCACCCTAGTTAAGCAAAAAGTTGTAGCTGAACTTGAATGACCCCAGAGTGGCTTATATACACACACATACACATGCACAAATACAAACTTTGATAAATGTTTATATATATATATATTTTTTCTTGGTATGCTGCTTCTTTTGAAGGATATTCAAAAGTGCCTTTGCATGCTAGCCATAACAAATCTCTTGTTTGGGAATTTAGGTTGTTCTCCTGATCTTATTCTGAGATGTAGATGCTCAGATAGCTCCTTGCCATTCTTGATGCACATGTTCCACAGTAGTAGAGAACCTATACTTGAGATTGTAAAACAACCATGCAGTCCAAAAGTATCTGCTGTCATTTGAGACTTATTTTGGCCATCAGCTGTAGATGGCACTGTTCATGAACATTTAGGGTGAAATAAGAATTCATGGCTTATCTCTCTTGCAGTTCTGACACATTTTGAAAAAGCACTTGTGTTTACAGACCTACAGTAATTTCCGAGAAGAGCAATGTTAACATGTGGTAAGACAGCCTTTCATGTAGTAGGCAATTTGCTTTTGCTGAAGATGACCTAGGCAGTACTAATGCTTTTGGAACAAATGAGCACTCAGCAGACACCTAGTATTAAGACACATAGTACTGAATGTAGGGAAGAGAATAAGGAGGTAGATAGAAAATAATTTCATAATTTCTTTCTCTTTTTAGTGACCATTGATGAAATCATATAATCTAAGGGCTAACATCAACTTGGAGGTCATCTGATCCTGTGTTTCCCAAATTTCAATCATTCTTATACCTCCTGCATGATTTTTCAATACCTCTTTATCACTACATAATATGTATAACAGTATGCATATCTTACTTTAATCTATTCAAATGTAATTTTAAAGTTACTTAACATCATTTAAGATAAAAAATCATATTACCATATATTCAGTAAACAAGTTGCATCTGACATAAAAAGATGGTAATTATAAAAAAATACTAATTCTATTATAAATGTAATTAATTAGTTATTAAAATAAAATATTTGTTCATACATCTGCCCAAATTATATTGCATGCCACTTGTGACAAATGGGTTCAGGTCTACATCTGCTTTGTATCAATAGAGTGTGTAGAAAAGAAATTATCTTTCCCAAAAAGGCTGGCTTCTGTCTGAGGTCACACAGCAAGTCCATGGCAAAGATAAGACTGACTAATCTGGTTACAGCAATGTTTCACTATCTGAGAACATTAGCTTCTTTTCTGCATTCTCCATGGAGACAAGTTTCATATCAAAGGGCCTTTAAAAGAAGAGCTATTACTTGAGGCTTAATATGTTGTCACATAACTTTTTCTTTCCTAAATTCACTGGCATATTTAGAACTTGACCGGCACCTATAAGAGGTGCTGATGTAACAGTCAAAAATTTAAAAAGAAGAAATAAAATATGGGACAGCACATCACCAGAGTTGGACCAGGGAAAAATCTTGATATAGATGGATTCAGATGTGCAAAGCTTCAATCTCCATAGCCAGAAGGCAAAATTAGACACTGATCACATCTCCTAACAGCGTTATGAAACTTGTGGGCCCATGAAAGAGACAGCCAAGCAGCCAACTAGGAACAGAACACCAGGTTTAAGTGAAAATGTTACTGACCAAGGAGTTCGGAGTATAGGAAAAAAAAAATAAAAGAAGAAGCCAGCTTCAGAGATATCTCCAAATTAGCCACTTCCAGGGTGTGTTTTCCTGGATTTAGAAAACAGTCAACCCAATTCCCTATACGTTCTCCATTCTTATCTCCAGACATAGGCAGTGAGAATTGCTACCCAGCATAATGCTTCAAAAACAAGTCCAATCCTAATTTAGCATAAACATGATTAGAATGGTAGCAAGTGCCTCCAAATGAAATTAACATTAGTTTATTAGCTTAAGTAGCTTTATTAGTTGCTATTAGCTATAAATGGACATTAGCCAAAACCTAGCTAAATTGTACCAAATGATTTCAAATGATTAATTAGAAATGCAAAATAATAAAGACCCCAGAAGACTATTTAATATAATTATCTTAAATAATCATGTGGAGAAACTAAAGCCCAGAGAGGGATGGAACTAGCCTATAGTAAGATAGCAAGTTAGCATCAGAACTGCTGTTAGAATCCAGGTGTCACAACTGACAGTATAATCCTATTTCTTAATACCATATGGTATTTGGTCTTCAGCTTCCCCCCCCTTTCCACTCCCACTCTTGCTTTAGAATGCTTCTGCACTTGCAGGTACAGGATATTTTTGACTGATTATCCTCTCTTTTAAAACTAAAATTGTAGTATTCTGTTTAAGAAATTAAGATGAATTTTAATTCAAAATCAACCTCAATTCCAAGTTCATTAAACTCATTTAGCTTTTGCCCAGCCAATACTTCATATTTTGGCTCTATTCCCTCAACCCAACTTGAATCTAAACCAGCTCCCAAATGGGTAACTCAACTCTAGCCTAGATTTGATATCTGTCTCTCTGTTGTGCACCTGGACTCATTTATCTTTGTACTTTCAATATGTTTAAACTGTCTGCACAAGCCAGATTTTTTAAAACCCACTTCTCCCCATAACCTTTATTTTCCCATATTTGAATATTTTTTCCTAAAATGTTTTCAAAATGTCAATTGATTGCCCAGAAATTTCCTTCAAGGAGAGAGAACAAGCCTTTACAGAAAGAGCTATATTTTGCAAATTATCATTACACTACTGAACTAGTGCCTTTCTTGGCAAATTGCCCCTTACACAAAGAAATACAAATAAAAAATTGCAAAGTATGAAAGTTGAAATTAAAATTCAAGGTAAATAAAAGAAGCCATCGTCCTTTGGAGAATAATAAAACAGTGCCAGTGTTTTTGAATGTTAGTAGATTTAGGCCAAATTACCTATTTACCTTAGCAGATCAAAGGTGAGAAGTACATTGCATTTCATGAAGTGGAAGCCATTCTTGGTCACGTTCCTATCTGGTTGTCTTCTGGAAAAATAGCTTCAAATTTGAAACTATTTTTCCAGAAGACAACCAGATAGAAAACTGACTGAGAATCATAGCTAGATTTTTTTGACCCACCTCCTAGAGTAATGAAAATAAAAAGAAAATGAGATTTAATTAAACTTAAAAGCTTTTGCAGAGGAAATTATAAGGCAAAAAGACAATCCCTCAGAATGGAAGAAAATATTCACAAAGTATACAACCAACAAGGAATTAACCTGAAAAATTTACAAACAGCTCATGAAGCTCAATATCAAAAAAACAAACAACCCAATCAAAAAATGGGCCAAAGACCTAAATAGGCATTTCTCAAAGGAAGACATACTGATGGACACAGGCACATGAAAAGAAGCTCAGTATCACTAATTAGTAGAGAGATGCAAATCAAAAGTACAATGAGGTATCTCCCAACAGTAGTCAGAATGGTCATCATTAAAAAATTTACAAACAATAAATGCTGGAGAGAGTGTGAAGGATGGGGAACTCTCCTGCACTTTGGTGGGAATGTAAATTGATACAGCCACTATGGAGAACAGTATGGAGGTTCCTTAAATCTAAAAATAGAACTACCATATGACACAGCAATCCTATTGCTGGGCATATATCCAGAGAAAACCATAATTCAAAAAGACAGGCTTCATACCTGATTCAGCCATTCTCTGAGCTGCTCCAGATACTGAGGGCCTACAGGTGCATAAGGGCTGGACCTGTGTTGAGTCCCGGACACACCTGAGGTAACAGCGCCGTCTGCAGGTTCCAAAACTGAGGTTTGCCTTCCTGGGAAATCCTACACTCAACCCAACTTTGATGACCACCATGTTAGGAAGACGAAAAACAACTGTCATATGTGAGCTGCTTTTTTGGAGTGGTCCACATGGCAAAGAACTGAGGGGTGCCTCTTGTACACAGTCCTTGAGGAACAGAAGCCTTCAGTCCAACAGCCCTTGAAGAACTGAATCCTGCCTGAAACCATATAGGAGCTTGAAAGCAGATCCTCCACAAGTGGAGCCTTCAGACCTGACATGTGGGAGGATTTTAATGAGTTTTAAGAAGGAAGAACATCAGGCCAAACACCAGTGGGACAGGAACACAATCCCTCCCATCCAAAGTGGGAGGAAAATGAGATGACAAAAAAATATGTCACAAATGAAGGAATAAGGTAAAAATACACAAGACCAAATAAATGAAGAGGAATATGCAAATTGCCTGAAAAAGAATTCAGAGTAATGATAGTAAAGATGAACCAAAATCTCGATAACAAAATACAGAAAATACAAGAAACAGAAAATAAGGATTCAGAAGAACTAAAGAGCAAACAAACAATAATAGATAACAAAATAACCAAAATTAAACATACTCTAGATGGTATAAAGAGCAAAATAAGTGAGGCAGAAGAAGGAATAAATTAGCTGGAAGATATAAAGGGGGAAACAACTGCCACAGAGCAAAAATGAGAAAAGAGAATAAAAAGAATGGAAGACAGTATCAGAGACCTTGGTGACAACATTAAGCACACCAACATTATATCATAGGCATCCCAGAAGAAGAAGAAAAAAAGAAAGGGTCTGAGAAAATATTTGAAGAGGTTATAGTGGAAAACTTCCACATTTGGGAAAGGAAGTAATTAATCAAGTCCAAGAAGTGCAGAGAGTCCCATACGGAATAAACACAAGGAGAAATACAACGAGGCACATATGAATCAAACTAATGAAAATTAAACACAAAGAAAAAATATTAAAAGCAGCAACAGAAAAGCAACAAATAACATATAAGGGAAAACCCATAAGGATAACAGCTGATCTTTCTGCAGAAACTCTTCAGGCCAGAAGGAAATGGCAGGATATCCTGAAAGCCCTGAAAGAGAAAACCCTACAGCCAGAATACTCTACCCAGCAAGAATCTCATTCAGATTCAATGGAGAAGTCAAAAGCTTTCCAGACAAGCAAAAGTTAAGAGAATTCAGCACCACCAAATCAGCCTTACAACAATTGCTAAAGGAACTGTTCTAAGCAGGAAACACAAGAGAAGGAAAACACCTACAAAAACACACCCAAAACAATTAAGAAAATGGTAATAGGAACATACATGTCAAAAATCACCTTAAGTGTAAATGGATTAAATGCTCCAACCAAAAGACACAGCCTGGCTGAATGGATACAAAAACAAGACCCTTCTTTATGCTGCCTACAAGAAACCCACTTCAGACCAAGGGACACCTATAGACTGAAAGTAAAGGGATGGAAAAAGATATTCCATGCAAATGGAAGTCAAAAGAAAGCTGGAGTAGCAATACTCATATCAGACAAATCAGACTTCAAAGAAAAGACCATTACAATAGACAAGGAAGGAAACTACATAATGATCAAGGGGATCCACCCAAGAAGAGCATATATCAATTTTAAATATCTATGCCCCCAACAGAGGAGCACCTCAATACATAAGGCAAATGCTAACAGCCAAAGAAGGGGAAATCCAGAGTAACATAATAATACAAGGAGAATTTAGTACCCCACTTACATCAATGGACAGATCATCCAAACAGAAAATAAATAAGGAAATTCAAGCTTTAAATGACACATTAGATCATCTCGACATAATTGATATTCATAGGACATTCCATCCAAAAACTACGGAATACACTTTCTTCTCAAGTGCACATGGAACATTCTCCAGGATAGATCACATCTTGGGTCACAAATCAAGGCTTGGTAAATTAAAAAAAAAATTGAAATCCTATCAAGCATTTTATCTGACCACAACGACATGAGGCTAAATATCAATTACAGGAAAAACTGTAAAAAATACAAATACATGGAGACCAAAGAATACGATATTAAACAACCAAGAAATCCCTGAAGAAATGAAAGAGTAAATCAAAAAATTACTAGAAACAAATGACATTGAAAACACAATGACCCAAAACCTATGGAACACAGCAAAAGCAGTTCTAATAGAGAAGTTTATAGCAATACAGTCCTACCTCAAGAAAGAAGAAAAATATCGAATAAACAACCTCACCTTACACCTAAAACAATTAGAGGAAGAACAACAACAACAACAAAACAAAGTGAGCAGGAGGAAAGAAATCGTAAAGATCAAATCAGAAATAAATGAAGAGATGAAGGAAACAATAGCAAAGATCAATAAAACAAAAAGCTGGTTCTCTGAGGGGATAAATAAAATTGATAAACCATTAGCCAAACCTATCAGGAAAAAAAGGGAGAAGATGCAAATCAACAGAATTATAAATGAAAAAGGAGAAGAAACAACTGACACTGCAGAAATAGAAAAGATCATGAGAAACTACTATGAGAAAGTATATGCCAATAAATTGGATAACCTGAAAGAAGTGGATAAATTCTCAAAAAAGTCCAATATTCCAAGACTGAATCAGGAAGAAATAGACAATATGAACAGACTAATCACAAGTACAGAAATTGAGGCTGTGATTAAAAATCTCCCAACAAACAAAAGCTGAGGCACAGATGGATTCACAGGTGAATTCTATCAAACATTTAGAGAAGAGCTAACACACATCCTTCTCAAAATCTTTGAAAATATAGCAGAAGGAGGAACACTCCCAAACTCATTCTACAAGGCCACCATCACCCTGATACCAAAATCAGGCAAAGATGTCACAAAAAGAAACTGATGACTATAGATGCAAAAATCCTCAATAAAATACTAGCAAACAGAATCCAACAGCACATTAAAATGATCATAAACCATGATCAAGTGGGGTTTATCCCTGGAATGCAAGGATTCTTCATTATACACAAATCAATAAATGTGATGCATTATATCTAAAATTTGAAGGATAGAAACCATTTGATAATCTCAACAGAAGCAGGAAAAGCTTTTGACAAAATTCAACCATGACTTAGGTAAAAAACTCTCCAGAAAATGTGCATAGAAGGAAATTACCTCAACATAATAAAAGCCATATATGAGAAAACAGCAGTCAACATTGTTCGAGATGGTGAAAAACTGAAAGCATTTCCTCTAAGAACAGGAACAAGTGAAGGGTGTCCACTCTCACCATTATCATTCAACATAGTTTTGGAAGTTTTAGCCACAGCAATGAGAGAAGAAAATGAAATAAAAGGAATCCACATTGGAAAAGAAGAAGTAAAACTGTCACTCTTTGCAGATGACATGATATTATACATAGAAAACCCTAAAGACTCTACCAGAAAACTGCTAGCACTAATCAATGAATTTAGTAAAGTAGCAGGATAAAAAATTAATGAAATCTCCTCCATACCTATGCACTAACAACGAAAGAGCAGAAAGAGAAATTAAAGAAACTCTCCATTTACCACTGCAACAAAAAGAATAAAATACCTAGGAATAAACTTGCCTAAGGAGGCAAAAATCTGTATGCAGAAAACTACAAGACACTGATGAAAGAAATCAAAGACGATACAAACAGATGGAGAGACATACCATGTTCTTGGATTGGAAGAATCAACATTGTGAAAATGATTATCTTACCAAAAGCAAGTTACAGATTCAATGCAATCCCTATCAAATTACCAACAGCATTTTTCACAGAACTAGAAAAAGTAATTTTACCATTTGTATGGAAACACAAAAGACCCCAAATTGCCAAAGCAATCTTGAGAAGGAAAGATGGAGTTGGTGGAATTAGGCTTCCTGACTTTAAATTATGCTACAAGGTGACAGTGATCAACACAGTATGGTACTGGTACAGAAATAGAAAGGTAGATCAATGGAACAGAATAGAGAACCCAGAGGTAAAACCATGCACATATGGGCACCTTATCTTTGACAAAGGAGGCAAGAATATACAATGGAAAGAGACAGTCTCTTCAATAAGTTGTGCTGGGAAAATTGAACAGCTACATATGAAAGAATGAAATTAGAACACTTCCTAACACCATACACAAAAATAAACTCAAAATGGATTAAAGACCTACATGTAAGGCCAGACACTATAAAACTCCTAGAGGAAAACATAGGCAGGACACTCTATGACATACATCAAAGAAAGGTCCTTTTTGACCCACCTCCTAGAATCATGGAAATAAAATCAAGAATAAACACATGGGACTTAATGAAACTTAAAAGCTTTTGCACAGCAAAAGAAACCATAAACAAGACAAGAAGACAGCCCTCAGAATGGGAGAAAATACTTGCCAATGAAACAACTGACAAAGGATTAATCTCCAAAGTATGTAAGTAGCTCATGCAGCTTAATACCAAAAAAAGCAAATAACACAATCCACAAATGGGCAGAAGACCTAAACATAAATTTCTGCAAAGAAGACATGCAGATGGCTAACAAACACATGAAAAGATGCTCAACATCACTAATCATTAGAGAAATCCATGTCAAAGCTACAGTGAGATATCACCTCACACCAGTCAGAATGACCATCATCAAAAAATCTCGAAACAATAAATGTTGGAGAGGGTATGGCAAAGGAGAACTCTCCTGCATTGTTGGTGGGAATGTAAGTTGGTACAGCCACTGTAGAAAACACTTTGGAGGTTCCTTAAAAAACTAAAAATGTAACTGCCATATGACCCAGTATTCCCAATCCTGGCATATACCCAGAAAAAACCATAATCCAAAAGGAAACATGTACCATAATGTTTATTGCAGCACTATTTGCAATAGCCTGGTCATGGAAGCAACCTAAATGTCCACCAACAGACAAATGGATAAAGAAGATGTGGCACATATATACAATGAAATATTACTCAACCATAAAAAGGAATGAAATTGAGATATTTGTAGTGAGGTGGATGGACCTAGAGACTGTCATACAGAGTGATATAAGTCAGAAATAAAAAAACATATATCATAATTTCACACATATATGTGGAATCTGGAAAAATAGTATAGATGCCCTTATTTACAAAGCAGAATTAGAGACACATACAGAAAATAAATATATGGACACCAAAGGGGGAAAAGGGAGGGTGGGATAAATTGGGAGATTGGGATTGACATATATACACTATTGATATTATGTATAAAATACATAACTAATGAGAACCTACTGTATAGCTCAGGGAACTCTACTCAGTGCTCTGTGGTGATAAATGGAAAGGAAATCCAAAAAAATAAAGAGGGGATATATGTATATGTATAGCTGATTCACTTTGCTGTACAGTATAAACTAACTCAACATTGTAAAGCAGCCATACTCCAATAAAAATTAATTAAAAAAAAACAGAAACAAAATAGTAGAACTAAAAAAGTAAAAAAAAAATTAATAATTTGCACAGTATGATCCTTTCCTACCTTTACATTTCAGCTTTAATTTTTTTTGTGCTTGCTAGCATATTTAACTTACTGAATAACAAGGGATTATGCTTATTTATTCATTTATTTATTATTTAAATTTTTGTGGGGAGGGCTTTCTGTATATTAAGTTATCTTTTTAATACATAAGCTCTTAATTGTCATCTGTGCTGTGGAACCAGAAGGCATATATGTTCCAATATATTTATATGTAGCCAGAGTCTCAATTTCCCTCCCCTTGATCTACTTTACTGATGCTTCCCTGGTTCTGTTCCCCTGCTTATTATCTATTAGCATTCTGTGTCTGTGTATCTATATATTGAGTGGCTGATGACAGAGAAATTACTTTTTTACTTGATTTTTTTTCCTTGAAAATTAAAGTTTTAATGGATAGATTATCAAATTGTTTTGGAAGTACTCTTTCAAATTAGTTGTTGCAGAATCAAATTGTGTTAAGATGTATCTTGCTCCCCTCTCTCCTCACAATCAAAAACATACACACCCTGTAGATTTGTTGGTTTTGCTGGATAAAATTAAAGGAATCAACAGATACAATATAGTTCAAATAATAAAGTTATAGTGTCCACAATTGTGAACTTAATCATATTCTCTTAAAAACAAAAGCCTCCATTTTAGCACATTATAATGTATAGTGTCATTTACAGGCATTCTTTCATTAGCAGGTACTTATTTATAAAATGTTTGTTGGCATTAAGACAGCCTTTATAAGAAATTTTTGATCATGATCATGATCATAGATCATTAAAATCTATAGATTATACATAATGGTGTAATTTCCAGTTACATAACTCTCCCTCAATGCATTACTTTACAAAACAATCTTTACTATAGAAATATTCAAACATAAACAAAAAAGAGAGAATTGTGTGATGCACCTTGACATACCAATAACATAGCTTTAATAGTTAAGAACATATTGCAAATCTTGTATTTACTTGCCTTCCCTCACAATTTTTACTGAAGAACTTTAAAGCAAATCCCAGATGTGTGTCACTTCATCCATGAATGTTTTATTAAACATCTCTAACTAATGAAAACAATTCTTTCTTACATACACATAACTATTTTTACTGGACTTGCTAGTTTGCTGTTTAGATAAAGTCCCCACAGAAGACTGAGAATGCTGGAATCATTCCAAATCTGTCAATATCCAGTTGTGTGATCCCTTTGGACCTAAGCTTCTCTTTCTGTCAAATAAGAGAGTTAGATAGAATATCTAAGACCCATTAATCTCCGAGATTCTGGATTTAAATGGCAAAAATGATTAAATTTGAGAACCTATGTTTTGTTACTCCTCCATCAGGTAGATATAAGAGAAAAGAGGATTAGAATCTCGTATTTTTAAACACTAACTGCATTGAGAATTTGAGAACAAACTAGAAACTTTTAAAAATTAGTGAAATAAGTTACAAGCATGATTATTTCTGTCTTCTGAGGAAACGTTTCCTGTAACTGCCTACACAGGAACACCCAATAATTATTTGAAAACAATAATAATGTGGTTTCATTATTCTAACCACCTTTCTCCTTAAAGGGCTAGCACTGGCTTCACAGAAGTGCTTCTAAAGTCTGTGGCGCCCTCTTCTGAACCCTCATCTAACAGGATGAGTCAAAGCTTTTGTTTCTTAGCTGCCCTTGGGTTTTAGGCTTTCTCCTTAATTTATCTGTTACAATTTAATCTTGAAATATCATGTAAAAATTCAGATCTGACTGGTAGAAAACATAGGTCCTATGAAAGAAACGTGACTATAGCACCATGGTGAATTGCCATACAAATTCTTCCAGGTTTCCATTTTGAAATTTGAGAATTGTTCCAGAGAAGAAGAAACATTGAAATTTGAAATGTGATAGAAGTCTCACTCAAGCAAGGAGACTTTTATAAAAAGAAGTGAGATTTTTATGCTAAAACATCTAAATGAATTACCAAAAAAAATTACTGAATTAAAATTCAAACTTCATTCCATTAACTATATGCCTTAATGCAGAGAAGCAAGATGGACTGTTCTGTAGAATTTATACTCTGCACTTTAAAATTAGTTTATGATTCTCTACTCAGAGATAGATGTTCTCTTTGAAAACTTCCAATGTTTTATCTCACTCCCCATTATCCACTCATGCTAGTTTCCTTTCCTATCCCTCACAAATTTTGTTCAATGGACTTTCTAAGAAAATGACCTCTTCTCTCCTTGACAGTCATCCAAGCAACTGGCAGCCCCATAATTTTCAGGCCCCCAAAAAAGTTTATTTGCTAAGGGGAATCTTTCTTGAATGTTCCAATTTACATGGCCCTTTCTCTCTCAATCTCTATACCTGGAATCCCACTATTAAGAATCCCATTATACGGATTTAAGATGGCATGGAGCAGAAGGGTGTAGAGTTCATCTCTCTCCATGGATGCATCAGGAATACATTTATAGATGCAACAATTCCCACAGAAAACAGTCTGAACACTAGCAGAGGATCTTGGACACCAGAAAAGAATTTAAAGATCCCAGCATAATGGGTAGCATGTAAAAAAGCAGGGAGAAGGTGGAGGAGAGGAAGCAGGACAGGACATGAACCCTGAGACAGGGAAGCTGAAGGAGGGGAGAGATTCCTGATTTCAGGGAAAACACCTTTCCAATGGGGAAATCAATTGGGACAGAAAGGAAGCATTTGAGGCTGTCAGAAGAGGGTGAAGTGGCCATCTGTGGCAGATGGGACAGAATGAGAAATACACAGATGGTACGTAGCACAGCCCTGCATGCCCCAGACTAAGATGTGTGTTCACAGGTGTGAAAGGGGTCAGGGAGCTGGATCTTGGGGATTGGATAACAGGCCTAGAGTGAGAACTGCTGTTGGCTGTGGGGAGATGGACTGAGGGGACAGGAGGGAGGAAATCTGCAGCAGGGAATGCTGACAGAGGAAGACAGGACTTCCATGGAAGCAGGGCACTACTGCTGAGTCATGCACAGCGTAACGAGCCACAATGTAGCCTCTCTCTCCCCACATGCCAGCACCTGCCAATGAACAATAAAAGAAGCCCTCTTCAGGGCTGGCTGTCTCATGCTGGCCACTGAGTAATAAAAAAAAGCCTGGCCAAGGCTGGCCTTCATGTGTCTTACCCCAGGTGCCAGAAAAAAGCCCTCACTAAGGCCCTAGCTCTTACCCCCATGGCTGTCGACTTCCTTGTGCATTTGATGCCACTGGGGTTCCCACAAACCAAGCAATCATACCACTTCTGTGTCCTGTCCTTACTGAGGCAGACCCAAGGTCTCCAAGGCAGCCTCAGGACAAGACTGCTGTGGGTGGACCACACACAGAGTTGGGGATAAAACCAAAGCTGAATCCATGGGATGGGGGGACTAAGGAAGAGTATCAAAAATCTTTCCATCAGCCATATGAGTTGCAGATTAAGTCCCCATGATCAGCTAGGTAGACTCGGCATCTATGGAATGTCTGCGTAGAAAATGTGTTCTCACAAATGACAAAGGTCAAGCTCTGGCAGCTGTGGACTTTGGGGACCAAGCACACACAGGAATTGGGCCACATCAGAGTCTGAGTGGTCCCCACTGGGCCCACAGCAGGTCCTGAGACCAATCCAGAGGTAGAGGAGGGCCTCTTGGGGATGTCGAGTTGGTCTGTGCCTCGAGGCATGCGTAAGGACAATTAACCCCAGGGGAACATAATTATGACTAATAATTGTATTATGTTTTGATTAATTCTGCTGTTGGCTCTTGCATTTTTTTCTGGTTTCTTTGTTGTTGTTTCAGTATTTTTTTTTTTCAATGTAGTCTTTAAGGATGTTCACGTTTTATAACATATATTTTATTTTTTATTTTTGGTTTTTATATATTTCTATTTTTGATTTGCTTTTCCATTGTTCTATGTTCTTTTCCCTTATTATTTCTTCTTTTTCTTTAATATATTTTTAACTTTTTTATATTTCCATTTCTACTTTGCTATTCTGTTGTTTGGTGTTTTTCCCCTTTTATTTTATTTTTAATTATTTTTATCAGTTTGTTCTGTTTCTTTGCTTTATTCTTCAGTTGGCACACTGCTTTGGTTTTGTTGTTAGCTTTTGTGTTTTTCTTAGTTCTGATTCTAATTGTTTCCCTTTGTTTTTGGATTCTTCTGTTTATCTAGTTGTTCTCTTGCTTTTGTTTTTTTTGGTTCTGTTTTTATTTCTTTTGTGTGAGTGTGTGTTTTCTTATTTCTGTTTTTGCTTGTTTGATTTTATTTTCACCATTTCTCTGGGGTTTTATTTGTCTTTTTCTTTCTTTTCTTTAATATATTTTTATTTTTTTAAATATTTCCATCTCTATGTTGCTTTTCTGTTATTCTGTCTTCTTTCCCCTTTCTCTATTATTTAAATCATTTTTGTCTGTTTTGTTTCTTTGCGTCATTCTTCAGTTGGCACTCTGCTTTGGTTTTGCTTTTTCGGTTTTGTGTTTTTGTTAGTTTTCTTTTTGAAGGTTTAATTTTGTTCTGGGGTTCTTTTGTTTGGTTGTTCTCTTGCTTTTTGTTTTATTTGTTTCTTTTGTGTATATGCGTGTTTCCTTGTTTTTGTTATTGACTGTTTGATTTAATTTTGCACCATTTATCTGGGGCTTTGTTACTCTTTTTTTTTAATACCTTTTATTGCCAGGATGAGCGACCCATGGGGTCTTGGTTCCATGACCAAAAGTCTGGCCTGAGGCTCTGGGGTGGGAGCACTGAGTCCAGGATGCTGGAACACTAAAGAATTCTCAGCCCCAGGGAAAATTAACCACTGAGAGCTCTCATGGAGGCCTTTATCAGAATCCAAGACCTGGCTCCTCCTAACTGCCTGCAGCTCCTAATACTCAACTTGTCACACCACACAACAAACAAGACAGAAACACAAACCCATGCATCAGCACACAGAATACCTAAGGTCATACTAAGCTCACAGACACCCCCAAAATACACCACCTGACATGGCCCTGCATATCAGAGGGAAAAGACTCAGCTCCACCCACCAGAATTCAGGCACCAGTCCCTCCCCTAAGGAAACTTACACAAGGCACTGGACCAGCCCCACCACTGGGGACAGAGAACAGAAGCAAGAGAAACTATGACCCTGCAGCCTAGGGAAAGGAGGCCTCAAATACTGTAAATTAGACAAAATGAGAAGACAGAGAAATATCTTGCAGGCAAAGGAGCAAGATAAAAACCCACAAGATCAAATAAGTGAAGAAGAAAGAGGCAAACTGCCTGAAAAAGAATTGAGAATAATGATGGTAAAGATGATACAAAATCTCAGAAACAGAATAGAGAAAATAAAAGAAACATTTAACAAGGACATAGGAGAACTAAAGAGCAAATAAATAGTAATGAACAACACAATTACCTAAATTAAAAATACTCTAGAAGGAATCAATAGCAGAATAATTGAGGCAGGAAAACAGGTAATTGAGCTGGACAATAGAATGTTGGAAACAACTGCTGCAGAGCAGAATAAAGATAAAAGGATGAAAAGAATGGAGAAGAGTCTCAGAGACCTCACACAAAACATTAAGTACACAAACATTCAAATTACAAGCATCCCGAAAGAAGAAGGAGAAAAGAGTCTGAGAAAAGTTTTGAAGAGATTATAGTCAAAAAACTTTCCTAAAATGGGAAAGGAAGTAATCACTCAAGTCCAGGAAATGAAGAGAGTCTGATACAGGATAAACCCAAGGAGAAACACACTGAAATGCATACTAATCAAACTAACAAAAATTAAACACACAAAAAAATTATTAAAAGCAGCAAGGGAAAAGCAACAAATAACACACAATGTAATCTCCATAATGTTAACAGCTGATCTTTCAGCAGAAACTCTGCAGGCCAGAAGAGAGTGATAGAATACACTTAAAGTGATGAGAGGGGGAAACCTACAACCAAGATTATTCAATCCAGCAAGGATCTCATTCAGATTCAATGGAGAAATCAAAAGCTTTACAGACAAGCAACAGTTAAGAGAATTCAGCACCATGAAACCAGCTTTACAACAAATGCTAAAGGAATTTCTTTAGGCAAGAAAAACAAGAGAAGGAAACAACCTACAAAAATAAACCCAAAACAATTAAGAAAATGGTAATAGGAACATATATATTGATAATTACCTTAAATATGAATGGATTAAGTGCTCTGACCAAAAGACACAGACTGGCTGAATGAATACAAAAACAAGACCCATAAATGTGCTATCTACAAGAGATACACTTCAGATCTAGGGACACATATAGACTGAAAGCAGGCAGATGAAAAAATACATGCCATGGAAATGGAAGTCAAAAGAAAGCTAGAGGGTTTCCTTCATTTCTCTTCATGATTTTTCATTGTTGGTGTATACGAATGCAAGAGATTTCTGTGCATTAATATTGTATCTTGCAACTTTACCAAATTCTGTGATTAATTCTAATAGTTTTCTGGTAGCATCTTTAGGGTTTTATATATATATATATATAGCATCACAACATCTGCAAACAGTGACATTTTTACTTATTCTTTTCCAATTCAGATTCATTTTATTTCATTATCTTCTCTGATTGCTGTGGCTAAATTCCAAAACTTATCCATGTTGAATAATAGTGGTGAGAGTGGGAACCCTTGTCTTTTTCCTGATCTTAGAGGAGAGGCTTTCAGTTTTTCAGCAACTGAGAATGCTGTTGGCTGTGGGTTTGTCATATATGGCCTTTATTACATTGAGGTAAGTTCCCTTTATGCCCAGTTTCTGGAGAGTTTTTATCATAAAAGGGTTTGAATTTTGTTGAAAGCTTTTGCTGCATCTATTGAGATTGTCATGTTTTTTTTATCATTTAGTTTTTAATGTAGTGTATCACATTGATTGATTTGTGTATATTGCAGAATCCTTGCATTCCTGGGATAAACCCCACTTGATCATGGCCTATGATACTTTTAATGTAGTTTTGGATTCTCTTTGCTAGTATTTTGCTGAGAATTTTTCATCTATGTTCATCGGTGATATTGGCTTGTAATATTCTTTTTTTGTGACATTTTTGTCTGGTTCAAACACATGAAAATATGCTCAACATCACTAGTCAGATTGGCCAGCTTCAAAAAATCTAGGAACAATAGATGTAGGGAAAAGGGAATGTTCCTGCACTATTGGTGGGCATATAAATTGATACAGTCACAAGGGAAAACACTATGAAGGTTCCTTAAAAAACTAAATTAGAACTACCATATGATCCAGCAATCCCACTCCTGGGCATATACCCAGAGAAAACCATAATTTAAAAAGATACATGTACCACAATGTTAATTGCAGCATTATTTACAATAGCTAGGACACTGAAGCAACCTAAATGTCCACAACAGATGAAGGGATAAAGAAGATGGAGCACATATATACAATGGAATATTACTCAGCAATAATAGAAGGAAATTGAGTTATTTGTAGTGAGGTGGATGGACCTAGAGTCTGTCATACAGAGTGAAGTAAGTCAGAAACAGAAGAACAAATATCATTACTAACACATATGTAAGGAATCTTAAAAAATGGTATTGATGGACTCAGTGGTAGAGGAAGATTAAAGATGCAGAGGTAGAGAACAGAATTGAGGACATGGGGAGGTGGGGAAGGAGAAGCTGGAACAAAGTAAAAGAGTAGTATTGACATTTATATACTACAAAATGTAAAATAGATAGTTCATGGGAAGCAAGTGCCTAACACAGGTAGATCAGCTCCATGACTGCTGATGAACTAGAGGGGTGGGATAGGGATGGTGGGAGGGAGGCTCAGGAGGGAGGCTCAGAAGGGAGGGGATATGAGGGGATATGTATAAATGCAGCTGATTCACTTTGTTGTACAGTGGAAACTGGCAAAACAGTGTAAAGCTATTATACTCCAATAAAGATTGAAAAAAATAATATAATAAACATAAAAAAGAAAGCTGGAGTTGTGATACTCATATCACACGAAATAGGCTTTAAAATAAAGTATATCACAAGAGACAAGGAAGGACACTACATAATGATCAAGGGATCAATCCAAGAAGAAGGTAGAACAAGTGTAAATATTCATACACCCAACACAGGAGCACCTCAATACATAAGGGAAATCCTAACAGCCACAAAAGGGGAAATTACCAGTAACATAATAATAGTAGGGGACTTTAACACCACACTCACACCAATGGACAGATCATCCAAGCAGAAAATAAATAAACACAAGCTCTAAATAACACATTAGACCACATGGATTAATTGATATCTTCAGGACATTCAATGCAAAAGCAGCAGAATACACTTTCTTCTCAAGTGCACATGGAACATTCTGTAGGATAGATCACAACTAGGGTCATAAATCAAGCCTCAATAAATTTATGAAAATTGAATTTGTATCAAGCATCTTTTCTGACCACAATACTATGAAACTAGATAAAAATTACAGGGAAAAAAACGTAAAAAATGCAAACACATGGAGGCCAAAAAATACACTACTAAACAACCAAGTGATCACTGAAGAAATCAAAGAGGAAGAGAAACAATACCTAGAAACAGATGGCAATGAAAACACGATCACCCAACACCTAAGGGATGCAGCAAAAGTAGTTTTAAGGGGGAAGTTTACAGCAGTACAAACCTAATGCAAAATCAAGAAAAAATCAAATAACCTAATCTTACACATAAAGCAACTGAAGAAGGAAGAAAAAAATACAAAAAGTTAGCAGAAAGAAAGAAATCATAGACATCATACCAGAAATAAATTAAATAGAAATGAAGGAAACAACAGCAAAGATCAATAAAACTAAAAGCTGGATCTTTGAGAAGATAAACAAAATTGATAAACCATTAGCCAGATTCATCCAGAAAAAGGGAAGAGACTCAAATCAACAGACTTAGAAATGAAAAAAGAGAAGTAACAACTGACACTGCACAAATACAAAGGATCATGAGAGACTACTACAAGCAACTATATGCCAATAAAATGGACAACCTGGAAGAAGTGGCCAGATTCATAGAAAACTAAACCTTCCCAAAGTGAACCATGAAGAAATAGATAATATGAACAGACCAATCACAGACACTGAAATTGAAACCGTGATTAAAAATCTTCTAACAAATAAAAGCCCAGGGCCTGAACACTTCACAGTATCAAACATTTAGAGAAGAACTAATACCTGTGCTTCTCAAACTCTTCCAAAATATAGTAGAAGGAGGTGCACTCCCAAACTCATTTTATGAGGCTTCCATTACTCTGATACCAAAACCAGACAGAGATGTCACAAAATAAAATTAGAGGCCAATATCACTGATGAACATAGATGCAAAACTCCTCAACAAAATACTAGCAAACAGAATCCAACAGCACATTAAAAGGATCATACAGCATGATCAAGTGGGGTTTACCCCAAGAATGCACGGATGCTATAATATACACAAGTCAATCAGTGTGATGCACCATATTAAATAATTGAAGGATAAAAACCATATGATCATCTCAATAGAAGCAGAAAAAACTTTCAACAAAATTCAACACCCTTTTGTGAAAAAAATTCTCTAGAAAGTGGGCATAGATGGAACCAACCTCAACATAATGAAAGACATATGTCAAACACACAGCTAACATCATCCTGAATGGTGAAAAGTTGAAAGCATTTCCTCAAAGAGCAAGAACAAGACAAGGGTGCCAACTCTCACCACTATTATTCAACATAGTTTTGGAAGTTTCAGCCACAGCAATAAGAGAAGAAAATGAAATAAAATGAATCCAAACTGGAAAACCAGAAGTACAACTGTCATTTTTTACAGATGACAATATACTATACATAGAAAATCTTAAAGATGCTACCAGAAAACTACTAAACTAATCAATGAATTTAGTACAGTAGCAGGACGCAAAGTTAGGCACAGACATCTCTCACATTCCAATACACTAAAAGGGAAAAATCAAAAAGAGAAATTAAGCAAACAATCACATTTACCTTTGCAACAAAAAGAATAAAATACCTAGGAATAAACCTACATACAGAGGCAAAAGACCTGTATGCAGAAAACTCTAAGACGATGATGAAAGTAATCAAAGATGATACAAACAGGTGGAGAGATATACCATGATCTTGGATTGGAAGAATTAACATTGTGAAGATGGCTATACTCCACAGCAATCAGAGAAGAAAATGAAATAAAAGTAATCCAAATTGGAAAAGAAGTAAAATTCTCACTCTTTGCTGATGACATATTATACACAGCAAACCCTAAGGATTCTACCAGAAAACTGCTAGCACTAATTGATGAATTTAGTAAAGTAGCAGGATACAAAGTCGATGCACAGAAATCTCTTGCATTCCTATACACTAAAAATGAAAGAGAAGAAAGAAATTAAGGAAACACTTCCACTTACCATTGCAAAAAAAGAATAAAATGCTCAAAAATAAACCTGCCTAAGGAGGCAAAAGACCTTTATGCAGAAAACTATAAGACACGGATGAAAGAAATCAAAGATGAGACAAACAGATGGAGGGACATACCATGTTCTTGGATTGGAAGAATCAACATTGTATGTCAACGGTGGGTGACATACAACCCAAAGCAATTTACAGATTCAATGCAATCCCTACCAAATCACCCATGGCATTGATCACAGAACTAGAACAAGAAATTTTACCCTTTGTATGGAAATGCAAAAGATCCCAAATAGCCAAAGCAATCTTGAGAATAAAAGACAGAGTTGGTTAAATCAGGCTCCCTGACTTCAAACTATACTAAAAGACTACAGTGATCAAGACAGTACGGTACTGGCACACGAAGAGAAATATAGATCAATGGAACACAACAGAGAGCCCAGAGGTAAACCCATGCACATATGGCCACCTTATCTTTGACAAAGGAGGCATGAATATACAATGGAAAAAAAGACAGCCTCTTCAGTAAATTGTGTTGTGAATATTGGACAGCTTCATGTATAAGAATGAAATTAGAACACTTCCTAACACCATACACAAAAATAAACTCAGAATGTATTAAAGACCTAAATGTAAGGCCAGACACTATAAAACTCTTAGAGGAAAACATAGGCAGAACACACTATGACATAAACCAAAGCAAGATCCTTTTTGACCTTCCACCTAGAATAATGGAAATCAATTCAAAAATAAACAAATGGGACCTAATGAAACTTAAAGGCTTTTGCACAGCAAAAGAAACCATAAACAAGACAAGAAGACAGCCCTCAGAATGGGAGAAAATATTTACCAAAGAAGAAAATGACAAAGGATTAATCTCCAAAATATACAAGCAGCTCATGCTGCTTAATACCGAAAAAGCAAATAACCCAATCCACAAATGGGTGGAACACCTAAATAGACATTTCTGCAAAGAATACATGCAGATGGCTAACAAACACATGAAAAGATGCTCAACATCACTAATCATTAGAGAAAAGCAAGTCAAAGCCACAATGAGGTATCACCTCACGCCAGTCAGAACGGCCATCATCAAAAAAATCTAGAAATAATAAATGCTGGAGAGGGTGTGTATAAAAGGGAACTCTCCTGTACTGTTTTTGGGAATGTAAGTTGGTACAGCCAATATGGAAAACATTTTGGAGGTTCCTTAAAAAACTAACAATGGAACTTCCAATATGACACAGCAATTCCACTCCTGGGCATATACCCTGAGAAATCCATAATCCAAAAAGAAACATGTACCATAATGTTCACTGCAGCACTATTTACATTAGCCAGGACGTGGTAGCAACCTAAATGCCCATCAACAGATGAATGGATAAAGAAGATGTGGCACATATATACAATAGAATATTACTCAGCCATAAAAAAGAATGAAATGGAGTTATTTGTAATGAGGTGGATAGATATAGAGTCTGCCATACAGAGCAAAGTAAGCCAGAAAGAAAAGCAAATAACGTATGCTAACCCAAATATATGGAATCTAAAAAAAAAAAAAAAAAAGATACTGATGAACCCAGTGACAGGGCAAGAATAAAGATGGAGAGATAGAGAATGGACTTGAGGAAATGGGGTGGGTGTGGGCGGTGGCGAAAGGGAAGCTGGGACAAAGTGAGAGAGTAGCACTGACATATATACACTACCAAATGTAAAATAGCTAGTGGAAATTTCCCCCATAACATAGGGAGATAAACTCCATGATGGGTAATAACTTAGAGGGCTTGGATAGGGAAGGTGGGAGGGAGTCACGGGAGGCAGGGTATATGGGGATATATGTGTAAATACAGCTGATTCACTTTATTGTACAGCAATAACTGACACAAGAGTGTAAAGCAATTTTATTCCAATAAAGACCTTAAAAAATAAAGTAAAATGGTCCAAGAAGTGTTCAGAAACACTATGCTTTTATGCAAATTAAAGACTATGTCATCATGTGGAATGTTTTGGTATTTTAGAAGGGACAAATATGAAAAAAACTTTATTTTAAATTGATCACATATACCTATGAAGAAGCAAGTGTTTGTATGATGTGCATTGTTATGTTAGAGCATGAAGCCCGGGTGGTCTATTTTGAAGGTGTCCGTTCTTCTCCATAAAATTGTTGTTTTGTTTAACCTATCCCTGGGACAGTACTGACTCAGTGCCAAGCACCTACCTCCTTCCTACTCTGAGACATGCTTTTTGAGAAATCTTGACTTCCAGTCATCTACGTTGATGCCCCATTCCTTTTTCTCAGATGACTCACATTATTTCCTTTATGTTCTCTTTAGCATCTCTCTTCATTTCTTCAGGCAAATGGTCCTTATAAAGTTTAGTCCAAACCTTACGCACATCTCATTTCCCACTTTCGTTTTCAGGCTTTCTCAGAAAAAGAAAAAAAAAAAAAAAACTGATAACGAATCCAAGAAAATAGAAAGTGCCAACTTACTAATTTGTGATATTGACATTTCCCTGGACATAAGAAAGCCCAGGGCATTTTAACATGTTTAGTAGATTAAGTTAATGCCTATAAAGCACTGGTCATGAGATTAGAACTGCTTTCATTCATTTGTTCAGTCATGGTTACATTTATTATTGAGTATATATTTTTGAGCATTTACTTCATGCCAGACAATGTTGTGAGTGGTGATAATTCAGTAGTGAACAAATGATGAGGCTTACTCATGGACTTATCTTTTATTGGGGGAATAAAGAGATTTAAAAATTCAAAAATGAATATTTAAGTTTAAAATTGCAGTAAGTTATTAAGAAAACAAACAAGTTCTTGTGAGAAAGACTTTTGTGGTGGGGTGGGAGCTACTTTGGAATGGGTAATCAGGAAAATCCTCTCTGAAGAAATGATGTTTAAAATTATATCTGAAGTATGATAAGGATCTAGGCATATGATGGAAGTGGGAGTGAAGATTAAGGGCATCACAGAGGGGAACAGAGTATTTCAAGGCCTTGAGATAGAGAGAAGTATGACCATAGAGAAAAAGGAAGAAAGTGGCACAATAAGAGTAGGGAAAGCTTTGCTGAGAAAAGAGGAATTGGCCTTATATTTTTTTGCCTCATTGCTTGAGCGGGGACATCTCATCTCATTATATCTTGCCCTTGAACTGGGATTTATACCATCAACTCCCCTGGTTCTCAGGCCTTTGGACCCAGATTGAATTATGCCAGCAGTAGTATTAGGAATCCGGGGGTGATAATGGGAAAAGTCTTTTTACATCAGCTGTTTATATGTGGGACAGACAGACCTGATATAGATTAATGTGTCTGTGTTGAAGTCAGGGCTGGGGTACAGGTTGAGAAATCACAGTTGGTGTTGAAATATGGGAGTAAATAGGGCTACATTTCCATTACCAAAATAGAAATAAAGTTTAAAGAAAACAACTTTTGACACCTGAAATTAATGAAACTATTTGGGCCTATGGTTAATTATCCTTCCTCTAATTATTGGTCAGCACCCAAAATCATTAGCACTTCCAATAGATGGCAAGCATGGAAAAGAAGAAAAGGGTAGCTGTTCACATGACACTAAACTTTCAATTCAGTAATAAAAAGTAAGCTAACCATAAGAATATTTTCAAATACCAAGATGTCATTAAACAAAACATTAAAATGATATAATCCAAACAAAAATAAATTTCTTATACTTTCCATGAAGTTGCTTTTTTCTTCCATGTACACATCCCAACATGCATTTCAAATTGAACATATTTTTTACTTATAAGCAGTTCTAATAAATTATTTGATGTACATTTTCAAATAATCTCAGAATTTCATTTTCAAAGCTCTCAATTTCCCCCATTACAACTAATAAAGTATTTACCTTTAAATGACAAAGGAGTGTGGGTGAGCAATCTCCAAACTGTTAAAGAGTAAATACAGATTTTCAGAAGAAAACTAAATACAATTTCACTGGAAAAAAATAGGCCTTGGAAATGACAAGTCTGTTAGCTTGTGTTCATTTCCTGTAAAGTCATTAGGTAGTTAAAGGGTAACAGATAATCACACAAAGCCTTTATGAATTATAGGTCGTCACACCAATTTCATTTTTTTCTCATTAAATAATGGGATCTAAAGATAGAAAAGTGTAGATATATACTCAATAAATAAGGGTTTCAGTAGACCTTTGAGTCAGTTCAACAAAATTTATCTACAGACATGTTGATGAAACACAGTTGGTGTTCCAGATGTCCAGACTTCTTTTTTATTCAATAGCACATTTGTAAATTTCAGATGTGTAATGCTACACCTGAGAAGAAGGGGGAGGAAAGGAAACCATGCACTGTATAAGGAATAATTGTAAATGTGTTCAAATGTTGGTGCTGTTAACACACACACACACACACATTTAGAACACATCAAGAGGAAAAATAAAATTACTGTTTTTATGCAGCTTATAAATCTATGGAGTCTAGAGTAGTTGAGGTTTTCAGTATTTGCTCTAGACCTATTTGTCAGTAGGGAGATTTGTGAGAAATGATTAGAAAAAAAAAAAGCATTGTAAGAATAAGATCTGTCTTTTCCCATGTGAGTAAACTTAAGTTTCTAAAGAATCACATATTTTTATTTTATTATACTTTGAAAATTATTTTATTATATTACTTAAATTTGAATTTGTAATTTTAAGTTTTTGATACAAATAATATATGCTTTTTTGGTAGAAAATTAGATACCATAGATAGGGGAAGAAAACAAATGAAAAGAAAAAGAAGAAAAAAGAAAAGAAAAATCCCCCATAAAACCTTCTGCAGGACAAAGCTGCTTTCTCTTCCTATTTTGCCACTTTATTGTATAGACTTTGTGAATATTTGTGCATGTTTGTGTATGTAAAGCAGAAATTATGTTCTATGATTCACGGTTTTATAACCTTGTTTTCCCACTCAGCAACTTATTATTAACACATTTCCAAATCAATAAATATGCTTACTCAGTTACTTTTAACAATCCAAATAGCATCTATTATACCTAATACGAATTAAGTCTTGATGGGACATGTATAAATTTAACCCTACCACAGTACAAAAAGTGTGACATATCCTGAGGAAAACAGGCTTGATTAAATGAGCAAGGAAATCTTTAAAAAGTTACAGGCAAGATGATGAAATGGATGGCAAGAAGGTCATATGTACACACAAAATTTAGCAACACTGTGTGTGATAAGGGGTGGAGATGCAGAAATTGAAGTAGGTGCTAAGATATCATTGATGCTGGGGAAAATGCTTTCTGATCTCCAAATCAGTACAGCAGTGGAGGACAGGATAATAATGGGTGGACATGCAAAGAGCAGAAATTTCTCTGGTGCCAATCAGTGCAGAGAAAAAAACAGAGGTGGAGCAAAAGGGAATACTCACAGGTGCTGACTGGGAAATCCAAGTCTAAACTAGCTACATGTGCATACAACAGAAGCCACTTGTGAATAAGTTACTTATGGTTCAGCATTGACAAATGTGCTTTACAGAATTATTTCTGTTAAAATTACTTCATACCCTATTTCTTGAGGACATTGATAGTCCATGGGTAGACATACACTGAATCTAAAGATTGCGGTGGGTTTAAAGGTAAACAACATACAATGGAATATTACTCAGCCATAAAAAGGAATGAAATTGAGTTATTTGTAGTGAGGTGGATGGACCTAGAGTCTGTCATACAGAGTGAAGTAAATCAGAAAGAGGAAAACAAAAACTATGTGCTAATGCATATATATGGAATCTAAAAAAATTGGTACTGATGAACTAAGTGGCAGAGGAAGAATAAAGATGCAGATGTAAAGAACAGACTTGAGAACTTGGGGAGGGGGGGAGGAGAAGCTGGGACAAAGTGAAGGAGTAGCATTGACATATATACACTACCAAATGTAAAATACATGGCTAGTGGGAAGCAACTGCATAACACAGGGAGATCAACTCCATGACTGGTGATGACCTAGAGGGGTGGGATAAGGAGGGTGGAAGGGAGGCTCAAGAGGGAGGGGACATGGGGATATATGTATAAATACAGCTGGTTTACTTGGGTGTACAGCAGAAACTGGCACAACAGTGTAAAGGAATTATACTCCAATAAAGATCTGGATGGATAGATAGATAGATAGATAGAGATAGATAGATTAGATAGATAGATAGATAGATAGATAGATAGATGTAAACAATGAATACCTGTACTTTAGTCTCTCCTTCCCCTTCCAGTTTGCACCTCAATCAAAGAGCAAATCCTACTGACTTTCTATATCCAATACTACTGTCTTGGTACAGGAAGTTACCATTTCTCACCTGAAAAACTGCAACAATTTTCTAGATGGAATCTCTGCCCCCAGTGCTTTCCTTCGTGTTACTTTTTTCATAGACATTTGAGAAAGCTATTTACCTATTAGTGTATTCACCACATGTATGTAGAATATATTGCAAATACTTTACCATCAGTTTTTTTTCCCAATTTTTATAGTGCGTCTTGACATATGGTATTTTAAAAGTACATTGCATCAAACTTAGCAATTTTTAGCATTGTGACTCCACCTGCCTTCCTTCTCTGCCCAGTGCTTTTGTGCTAGAATGTACTTATCAATGCTAAGGTCAAATAAATATCAACCTATAATTTCTTCCACTATGCTATGGTTTCACTTTTTTTTCAGATCTTAATTGGAGTATAATTGCTTTACACTGTTGTGCCAGTTTCTATTGTACAACAAAGTGAATCTGCTGTATTTATACATATATCCCCTTATCCTCTCCCTCTTGATCCTCCCCCCCACCCTCTCTATCTCACCCCTCTAAGTCATCACCAATCATCGAGTTGATCTCCCTGTGCTTTGCAGTTGCTTCCCACTAACCATGCATTTTACATTTGGTAGTGTACATATGTCAGTGCTACTCTCTCACTTTGTTCCAGGTTCTCCTTTCCCCTCCCCCACCATGTCCTCAAGTTCTTTCTCTACATCTGCATCTTTAATCATGCCCTTCCAATGGGTTCATTGGTACCATTGTTTAGATTCCATATGTATGCATTAGCATATGGTAAAATTGTTTTCCTCTTTCTGATTTACTTCACTCTGTATGACAGACTCTAGGTCCATCCACCTAGCTACAAAAAACTCTATTTCGTTCCTTCTTATGGCTGAGTAATATTGCATTGTATATATGTACCACATCTTTTTATCCATTCATCTGGTGATGGTTTCACTTTTAAACATTTAGTACTTTGATTTACCCAGACATTTAATATCATTTTTTTTTTCCTTTTTAAAGCTAATGATGAAACTGAACCACGTGTATAGTGATATTTTGGACAAGGAGACATTTCTTAGCAGGAAAGACAACTAAACTCAGGTCAGTCAGGTTATTAGAATGTTGCTCTTAAATATTCCCTTTGGAGAAACACCTAAAAATGAAATTTTGTGTATTTTTACCATTTAGTTTCCTCCTAGTTTTTCAGTAATTTAATAAGTGAAGAAAGTCATGGTATATTTTAAGACTATGTAGAAGTTGGAATTGACAGACACTTTAGATTCAACAATATAATTATGGAAATGGTGATGCAGAAATTGTTTTTGACAACATACACAAATCACAATAAAAATAATGCATTTGACTCACATAAATATAATTTTTAAATAAGATGTCATTTAAAAAAATTATAACTCCTTATAGTCACTGACCATATTTGATTTGATATTACATCTCTAACACTATGGCACATAAGAGGCATTCAGTAAATATTACCTTAATGAGGTTCTTAGACAATTTGCATAAGAGAAAACTTAAAATACATCTTCAAGTAAATCATACTAATAAAAAATGTGCAAAATTATTAATGTATATGGAAATATCTAATTTTTAGTTTTATTAGTATTTTAAATAGCTTTTTGTTTAAAGATTTCCAGTAGTGCAAAAAATAGAATTCTATATAGGTAATGATATAATTATGCACTCTAATTTCAAATGTTAATTGTGACAATTAAATGCAGTTCATTCTGAATATACCACAAATGTGCTGAGCTGGAAACTAATTAGACTAATTTCAATAATATCACTTTGATTATGTGTAAAAGGTGAGCACTAGGTTGAAAGGTCTTAAAACATAAAATCTTAGATTTTCTTAAATTACATATACTCATGCTTTTTAATCAATATCCACTGCTAATGAGACAGCCCTGTGAGTTATGTCACTATCTTCAGCTAGACTGGACAAGGTGACCTTTATTATTCTTTTTTTTTTAGAGGAAACTCTCAGAGCAAGTTTATCTTCTAATTTCTTTTTTATACATCTTTATTGGAGTATAATTGCTTTACAATGTTGTGTTAGTTTCTGTTGTACAGCATAATGGATCAGCTATATTTATACATATATCCCATATCCCCTCCCTCTTGAGTCTCCCTCCCACCCACCACATCCCACCCCTCTACTTCATCACAAAGCACAAAACTGATCTCCCTGTACTATGCAGCAGCTTCCCACTAGCTATTTTACATTTCATAGTGTATATATATGTCAACACTACTTTTTCAATACATCCCAGCTTCCCATTCCCACCCTGTGTCCTCAAGTCCATTCTCTACATCTGCATCTTTATTCCTTCCCTGCCACTATGTTCATCAGCACTGTTTTTTCCTCTTATTGTTGTTGTTTACTTTCTTTCTTTTTTTTCTTTTTTTTTAGATTCCATGCATATGTGTTAGCTTATGATATTTGTTTTTCTCTTTCTGGCTTGCTTCACTCGTTATGACAGACTCTAGGTCCATCTGCCTCATTACAAATAACACAATTTCTTGCCTTTTTATGGCTAAGTAATATTCCATTGTATATATGTGCCACATCTTCTTTATCCATTCTTCTATCAATGAACATTTAGGTTTCTCCCTCGTCCTGGCTATTGTATATAGTGCTGCGGTGAATGCTGTGGTACATGTATCTTTTTGAAATATGGTTTTCTCAGAGTATATGTCCAGTAGTGGGATTGTTGAGTCATATGGTAGTTCTATTTTTATATTTTAAGGAACCTCCTTATGATTTTCCATAGTGGCTGTATCAATTTACATTCCCACCAAAAGTGCAGGAGTGTTCCCTTTGCTCCACACTCTCTCCAGGATTTGATTTTGTAGATTTTTTGATGATGGCCATTCTGACCAGTGTGAGGTGATGCCTCATAGTGGTTTTGATTTGCATTTCCCAAATAATTAGTGATGTTGAGCATTTTTTCATGTGACTCTGGGCCATCTGCATGTCTTCTTAGGAGAAATATCTATTTGTACCTTGTGCCTATTTTTGATTGGGTTTTTATTTTTGAGCTGCATGAGCTGTTTGCATATTTTGAAAATTAACTCCTCTTCAGTAGCTTTGTTGGCAAATATTTGCTCCTATTTTGAGAGTTGACTTCTTGTCTTGTTTGTGGTTTATTTTGCTTTGCAAAAGCTTTTAAGTTTGATTAGGTCCCATTTGTTTATTTTTGTTTTTATTTCCATTACTCTAGGAGGTGGGTCAAAAAGGATCTTGCTCTGATTTGTGTCATAGAGTGTTCTGCCTATGTTTTCCTCTAGGAATTTTATAGTGTCTGGCCTTACATTTAGGTCTTTAATCCATTTTGAGTTTATTTTTGTATGGTATTAGGAAGTATTCTAATTTCAATCTTTTACATGTAGCTGCCCAGGTTTCCCAGCACCACTTATTGAAGAGGTTGTCTTTTCCATTGTATATTCTTGCTTCCTTTGTCAAAGATTAGGTGACCATATTTCCATGGGTTTATCTCTGGGTTTTCTATCCTGTTACAATGATCTATATTTCTGTTTTTGTGCCAGTACCATACTGTCTTGATTACTGGAGCTTTGTAGTATAGTCTGAAGTCAGGGAGTCTGATTCCTCCAGCTCAATTTTTCTTTCTCAAGATTGCTTTGGCTATTCTGGATCTTTTGTGTCTCCATACAAATTACAAATTTTTTTGTTCTTGTTCTGTGATAAAAATGCCATTGCTAATTTGGTAGGAATTGCATTGAATGTGTAATTGCTTTGGGTAGTATAGCCATTTTCATAATGTTGATTCTTCGAATCCATCTACATGGTATATCTCTCCATCTGTTTGTGTCATCTTTGATTTATTTCATCAGTGTCTTATGGTTTCCTGCACGCAGGTCTTTTTCTTCCTTATGTAGATTTATTCATAGGTATTTTATTCTTTATCATGTGACAGGAAATTGGATTGTTTCCTTAATTTCTCTTTCTGATTTTTCATTAGTGTATAGGAATACAAGAGATTTCTGTGCATTTATTGTATCCTGCAACTTTACCAAATTCATTGATTAGCTGTCATAACTTGCTGGTGGCATCATTAGGATATTCAATGTATAATATCATGTCATCCCCAAACAGTGAAACTTTTACTTCTTCTTTTCCAATTTGGATTCCTTTTATTTCATTTTCTTCTCTGATTGGCATAGCTATATCTTCCAAAACTATATTGAATAATAGTGGTGAGATTAGGTACCATTGTATTATTCCTGATACTAAAGGAAGTGCTTTCAGGTTTTCACCATGGAGAATGACGTTTGTTGTGAGTTTGGCGTATATGGCCTTTATTATTTTGAGTTAGGTTCCCTGTATGCCCACTTTCTGGAGAGCTTTTAACATAAATGGTGGTTGAATTCTGTGAAAAGCTTTTTCTACATCTACTGGGATTTTCATATTATTGTTTCTTCAACTTGTTGATATGATGCATCACATTGATTGATTTGCATATATTGAAGAATCCTTGCATTCCTGGGATAAACTCCACTTGCCCAGATTGTATGATCCTTTTAATGTGCTCTTGGATTCTGTTTGCTAGTATTTTGTTGATGATTTTTGCATCTATATTCAGTAGTGATATTGGCCTGTAATTTTCTTTTTTTTTTTGGGAACCTCTTTGTCTGATTTTGATATCAGAGTAATGGTGGCCTTGAAGAATGCATTTGGGAGTGTTCCTCCCTCTGCTATATTTTGGAAGAGTTTGAGGATAGCTGTTAGCTCGTCTCTAAATGTTTGATAGAATTCACCTGTAAAGCTATATGGCACTGAGCTTTTATTTGTTGGAAGATTTTTAATGACAGTTTCAATTTCAGTGCTTGTGTTTGGTCTGTTCATATTTTCTATTTCTTCCTGGTTCAGTGTTAGAAGATTGTAGTTTTCTAACACTACGTCCATTTCGTCCAGGTTGTCTATTTTATTGGCATATATTTGTTTGTAGTCTCTCATAATCTTTAGTATTTCTGCAGTGTTGGTTGTTACTTCTCCTTTTTCATTTCTAATTCTGTTGATTTGCATCTTCTCCCTTTTTTTCCTGATAAGTCTGGCTAATGCTTTATTAATTTTGTTTACCTTCTCAAAGAACCAGCTTTTAGTTTTATTGAAATTTGCTATTGTTTCCTTCATTTCTTTTTCATTTATTTCTGACCTGATCTTTATGACTTCTTTCCTTGTGCTAAATTATTATTTTTTTCTTCTTTCTCTAATTGCTTTAGGTGTAAGGTTAGATTTTTTATTTTGAATTTTTCTTGCTTCTTGAGGTAGGATTGTATTGCTATAAACTTCCCTCTTAGAACTGCTTTTGCTGTATTCTGTAGGTTTTGGGTCATAGTGTTTACAATGTCATTTGTTTCTAGGTATTTTTTGATTTCCTCTTTGATTTCTTCATAGATATTTTGGTTATTTATTTGTGTGTTTAGCCTTCATTTATTTGAATATTTTATGGTTCTCTTCCTGTAATTGATATCTAGTCTCATAGCACTGTGGTCAGAAAAGATGCTTGATAAGATTTCAATTTTCTTAAATTGATTGAAGCTTGATGTGTAACCCAAGGTGTGATCTATCCTGGAGAATATTCTTCATGCAGTTGAGAAGAAAATGTATTCTGTTGTTTTGGATGGAATGTCCTATAAATATCAATTAAGTCCATCTTGTCCAATGTGTCATTTAGAGCTTGTCTTTTCTTTAATTTCTATTTGGATATCTGTCCCATCCTGTAAGTGGGGTGTGAAAGTCCCATCTTATGTTACTGTTGATTTCCCCTTTTATGGCTGTTAGCATTTCACTTATGTATTGAGGTACTCCTATTGTTGGGTGCATAAATATTTACAATTGTTATATCTTTTTCTTGGGTTGAGCCCTTTATCATTATATAGTGTCCTTCCTTGTCTCTTATAATAGTCTTTATTTAAACTCTATTTTGTCTGATATAAGTATTGCTTCTTCAGCTTTCTTTTTATTTCCATTTGCATGGAATGTATTTTTCCATTCCCCCACTTTCAGTCTATATATGTCCCTAGTTCTGAAGTGTGTCTCTTGTATACAATCTATATAAGGTTCTTGTTTTTGTATCCATTCAGCCCTTCTCTGTCTTGTGGTTGGAGCATTTATTCCATTCACATTTAAGGTAGCCATCAATATCTATATTCCTATTACCATTTTGTTATTTGTTTTGTGTTCGTTTTTGTAGGTCTTTTCATTCTCTTTTGTTTTCTGCCTACAGACATTCCTTTAGCGTTTGTTGTAAAGTTTACTGATGCTGAATTCTCTTAACTTTTGCTTGTCTGTAAAGCTATTGATTTTTCCCTCAAATCTGAATGAGATCCATGCTCGGTAAAGTAATCTTGGTTGTAGGTTACCCCCTTTCATCACTTTAAATGTATCCTGCCACTCACTTCTGGCCTGCAGAGTTTCCTCTGAAAGATCAGCTTGTAACCTTATGAGTGTTCACTTATGTATTATTTGTTGCTTTTCCTTTGCTGCTCTTAATATTGTTTCTTTGTGTTTAATTTTTGATAGCTTGATTAATGTGTCTCAGCATGTTTCTCTTTGTATTTATCCTACATGGTACTCTCTGTGCTCCCTGGAGTTGATTGACTATTTATTTTCCCCATGATAGGGTAATTTTTTACTATAATCTCTTGAAATATTTTCTCAGACCCATTATTTTTCTCTTCTTCTTCTGCAACCCCTATAATTCTAATATTTGTATGTTTAATGTTTTCCCAGAGGTCTCTGAGACTGCCCTCAATTCTTTACATTCTTTTCTCTTTATTTGTCTCCATGGCAGTTATTGCCACCATTCTATCTTCCAGGTCTCTTATCCATTCTTTTGTCTCAGTTATTCTGCTATTAATTCCTTCTTGAGTATTTTTAATTTTAGTTTTTGTGTTGTTCATCACTATTTTTTTTGCTCTTTAGATCTTCTAGCTCCTTGTTAAACATTTCTTGTATTTTCTCCATCTGTGCCTCCATACTATTTCTGAGATCTTGGATCATCTTTACTATTATTATTCTGAATTCTTTTTCAGGTGCACTGCCTATGCCTTCTTCATTTGTTTGGTCTTATGGGTTTTTACATTGTTCCTTCATCTGCTGCATCTTTCTATGTCTTTTCATTTTGTTTAACTTACTGTTTTGAGGGTGTCCTTTCCTCAGGCTGCAGGATCATAGTTCCTCTTACTTCTTGTTTCTGTCTCTAGTCAGGAGGTTCTTCAGTGTCTTGTGTTGGCTTCCTGTTCCACAGGACTGGTGCCTGTGTTCTGGTGGATGGAGCTGGATCTTGTCCTTCTGATGGGTAGGGCTGCATCCAGTAGTGTTTTGGGGGGTGTCTGTGAGCTTAGTATGACTTTACCCAGCCTGTCTGCTAATGGGTGGGGTTGTATTTCTGTCTTGACGGTTGTTTGGTATGAGGCATCCAGCACTGGAGCTTGCTGGACATTGAATGTAGCTGGATCTTAGTGTTGAGATGGAGACCACTGGGATAGCTCTTGATGATTAAGATTTTATGGGGCCAAGAGTTCTCTGGTGATCCAAAGTCCTGGACTCAGCTCTCCCACCTTGGAGACACAGTTCTGACCCCTGCACCAAGACCCTGCAAGCTGCAGAGCATGGAAGAAAAGGAAGAAGAAGAAGAAGAAAAAGAACAAAGAAAGAAAGAATAAGAACATACAAAACCCCAATACAAAAGGTAAAAGGAAAACTAAACAGAAAATCTCACAAGGAGATACACACATCTACACTCACAGAAGGAAAGGAAAAGAAAAGAAAAAAAAAAGAAGAAAAAAAGAGCTAAAACAAAGAAGAGAGCAACCCAACCAATAAACAAACCCATATACAAAAATAAACACTAAAAACTAAACTAATGAAATCATAGAACCAGAAACAAGTCAAAAGCGGAAAGCAAATCTGGAAGTGCTCCAATACTTCTAGGTAGGTCCCTGCACCTCATGTGGGCACTGTGGTGTCTGCTCAGAGTTTGATATGGCCATACTCCTGCTTGTAGTTGCCCCCAAAGTTCTTAGCTTCCCCCAAAGTCCACAGCCTCAACGAAGGAACACTCATCTATTCAGGTATTCTACAGATGCAGGGGCTACCAAGCCAACTGTGGATATTTAATCTGTTCCTCCTGCAGCTGTACAAAGAAGTTTCCCTTTCTCTTCTTTGGTCCCACAACCCCCGGGGTTCAGTTTTGGTTTTGGTCCCACCTCTGCACATGGGACATTCTCAGGAATCAATTCCCTGCTTAGGCCAGGATGGGCAAAAGCAGTAGCTGATTAGGGCTAACTTGCTCATTCAGGCTGGGGAGAGGGAGGGAATATGTCAATCCAATTGAAATGTGAGGAGAGCGCTTGCAGCATCAGAGGTTTGCGAGCCGGAGGTGCGCCATATGTTCTCCCAGGAAAGTTAGCCGCAGATTGCGGGATCCTCAGCAGTGGCAGGCTGCACAGGCTGCTAGGATGGTGTGGGTATTGACCTGCCTTCCACACAGGACACTTGGTGGCAGCAGTGGAAGCCTCTGGGGTCCGAGGTAACAGCCAATGGTTGCACATGCATAGATGTTGCCCTGCTGTCTGTGAACACAGGGCTTAGGGAGCAACAAAGGTCTTCTGCCTCTGCAGCAGGCCCAATTTTTTTCCCTGGACTCCCCCTGGCTAGCTTTGGCACACTAGCCTCTCAAAGCTGTCTCCACACTGCCAACCCCAATCCTCATCTTGAGGTCTGACTTTCAAAGTCCAAGCCTCAGTGCCCATCCCTCACCCATTTCAGTGGGCAAGCAGACAAGTGTCTCAGGCTGGTGAGTGCTGGTCAGCACTGATCCTCTGTGTGGGAATCCCTCCACTTTTCCCTCCACACTCCTGTTACTGCCGTTTTCTCCAAGTCTCTGAAGCTCCCCCCACCCTCCTTTCCCACCAATGATGGGGCTTCCTAGTGTGTGGAAACTTTTCCTCCTTCACTGCTCCCTCGCAGAGGGGCAGGTCCTGTCCCAGTTCCTTTCTCTCTCTCTTTTTTCTTTTGCTCTACCTCTTTATGTGGGGATTTCCTTGCCTTTTGGGAAGTCTGAAGTCCCCTGCCAGTGTTCAGTAGGTGTCCTGAAGTTGTTCCCCATGTACATGTATACTTGATGTATTTGTGGGGAGGAAGGTGATCTCCATGTCTTTCTCCTCTGCCATCTTTGAACTTCTCCCAAATGTGACCTTTAAATATGCCATCAAAAAGAAATCAAATTTGACAACACAATAGATAATTGAAAAGACAGAATGACAAAGCTTTGAGAACAAGTTAATACTTTTGTTTTTAAATTATAGAAATGCAGGATTACTATAGATTTTCAGAGACACTCTCTCTAAAAAAAGAGGATGAAATTAATTTTTAATTAAAAATAGCAGTTACTGGGGACTTTCCTGGTGGCACAGTGGTAAAGAATCCACTTGCCAATGCAGGGGGGCATGGGTTTGATCCCTGGCCTGGGAAGATCCCACATGCAGTGGAGCAACTAAGCCCGTGAGCCACAGCTACTGAGCCTGCACTCTAGAGACCACAAGCCACAACTATTGAGCCCACATGCCACAGTTACTGAAGCCTGGGTGCCTACAGCCCATGCTTCACAATGACAAGCCACCACATTCTGTATGTTTCGTGTTACATAGCTAATGGTCTGGAGATTTTGAACTATATCCAAGTTTAAGATATGAGTTTTTCTCTTATTCTTATATATTGTTTGTGGGAACTCTTTATATAATACTCATATTAAATCTTCATTCAACACAAGGATTCCAACTTTCTTTTTCTGAATTGCTCACATTTTATTGTTTTTTTATTCTAGCAATTTGAAGTTATTCTAGTTTTACTATTGTAAGGAATATTTTTAAATACAAAAATAATCTATTATTCTCTATCATGATCCAGGATAAAATAATATCTATTGATAGACCCTTTATAAGATAATTAACCTGCTTTTTCTTCCAGAACCCTACCCAACACCATTTTTTTACCCTTTGCATGTCTTTATATGTTTTTTTAATTTAAGTGTAGCTGACTTACAATGCTGTGTTACTCTGTAGTGTACAGCAAAGTGATTCAGTTATATATACATATATACGCATATTATTTTTGCATATTTGTTATTTTCCATTATGGTTTATTACAGGATTTTGAATATAGTTCCCTGTGCTATACAATAGGACCTTGTTGTTTATCCATTCTCTATGTAATAGTTTACATCTGCTAGTCCCAAACTCCCAATCCAACACTGATGGTTTATGGTTTCCTTTGCTGTGCAAAAGGTTATAAGTTTGATTAGGTCCCATTTGTTTATTTTTGCTTTTATTTCAATTGCCTTAGGAGACTGACCTAAGAAAACATTGGTATGATTTATGTCAGGGACAGTTTTGCCTGTGTTCTCTTCTAGGAGTTTTATGGTGCCATGTCTTATATTTAAATCTTTAAACAATTTTGAGTTTATTTTGGGGTATGTTGTGAGGGTGTGTTCTAACTTCATTGATTTACATGCTTCTGTCCAACTTTTCCAACGCCACTTGCTGAAGAGACTGTCATTTCCCCATTGTATATTCTTGCCTCCTTTGTAAAATATTAATTGACCATAGGTGTGTGGGTTTATTTCTGGGCTCTCTATTCTGTTCCATTGATCCATATGTCTATTTTTGTGCCAATACCACGCTGTGTTGATTACTGTAGATTTTCATTCTTTTAAAATGCACATGGAACATTCTCTAGGATTGACCACATACTAGGGCAGAAAGCAAGCCTCAACAAATTTAAGAGGATAGAAATTATTTCAAGCTTCTTTTCTGACCACAGCATCATGAAACTAGAAATCAATCACAGAAAACAAAATGAGAAAAAATGATTACATGGAAACTAAACAATATGCTACTAAATAACCAATGGGTCAATGATGAAATCCAAGAGGAAATTTAAAAAATATATTTGAAACAAATGACAATGAACACACAACCATACAAAATCTATGAGATGCAGCAAAAGCAGTTGTTAGCAGGAAGTTCATAGAAATATAGCCCTTCCTCAAAAAACAAGAAAAAACTCAAATGAACAACCTAATTTACCAACTAAAAGAATTAGAAAAAGAGCAAACAAAACCTAAAGTAAGCAGAAGGAAGGAAATTAATAAAGATCAGAGAGGAAATGGAGATTTAAAAAAAAACACACAGAAAAAAAATCAATAAAACCAAGACTGGTTCTCTGAAAGGGGAAACAAAATTGACAAATTTCTGGGCAGGCTCACCAAGAAGAAAAGACAGAGAACCCAAATAAACAAAATAAGAAATGAAAGAGGAGAAACTACAACCAACACTACAGAAATACAAAAAAAGTAAGAGAATACTATGAACAATGATATGCCAACAAATTTGATAACCTAGAAGAAATGGACAAGTTTCTAGAAACATACAACCCATGAAAACTGAATCAAGAAGAAATAGACAATTTGAACAGACCAATCACTAGAAGTGAAATAGTGAAATAGAATCTGTGATTAAAATAAATTAAATTAAATTACATAATAATAAAAAAAAAAACTTGCTGCAAACAAAAGTCCAGAACCAGATGACATCACTGGGGAATTCAACCAAACATAGAAAGAACTTACACCAATCCTTCTCAAACTTGTCTAAATGATTTAAGAGGAGGGAACACTACCAACGTCATTCTATGACATCACCATCACCATTGTCTGATACCAAAACCAGACAAAGGCAATACTGAAAAGAAACCTTACAGGCCAATATATTTGATGAATATAGATGTAAAAATTCTCAGTAAAATATTAGCAAGCTAAATCACACAACATATAAAAAAAATCATACACTGTGACGAAGCTGGATTCGTCCCATGGTCATAAGGGTGGTGCAACATAGGCAAATCAATCAATGTGATACACCACATCAGCAAAAGAAAATACAAAAACCATATGATCATCTCAATAGATGCAATAAAATCATCTGATAAAATTCAACATCCATTCATGATAAAATACTCTTACCAAGTTGGGTATAGAGGGAACATATCTCAACATGATAAAAGTTATTTATGATAAAAGCTATTTGTGACAAATTCACAACCAATGGTGAAAAGTTGAAAGCCTTCCTCCTGCTAAAATCTGGAACAAGACAAGGATGCCCATTCTTACCACTTCTATACAACATAGTACTTGAATTTCTAGCCACAACAATCAGAAAAGAAAAGGAAGTAAAAGTATCCAGATTGGAAGAGAAGAGGTAAAATTGTCATTATATGCAGATTACATGATATAGAAAACCCTAAAGAACACACAAAAAAACTATTAGAACTGATAAATGAATTCAGCAATGTAGCACGATTCAAGATTAACATACAGAAATCAGTTGCATTTCTTTACACTAAAAATGAAATATAAGGAAGGGAAAGTAAAAAAAAAGAACAATCCCTTTTAAAATTACATCAAAAAATAAAATACTTAGGAATAAATGTGACCAAGGAAGTAAAAAACATATGCTAAAAGCTATAAAACATTGATAAGGGAAATTGAAAATGATTTAAAGAATTGGAAAACCATCCCATGGTCTTGGATTGGAAGAATTAATATTGTCAAAATTGCCATACTACCCAAAGCAATATGCAGATTTAATGCAACCCTTATCAAATTACCCATTTCTCACAGAAGTAGAACAAATAATCCTAAAATTTATATGGAAACAAAAAAGACCCAGAATTGCCAAAGCAACCTTGAGGATAAAGAACAAAGCAGGAGGCAAAACCCTCCCAGACTTCGGAATGTACTAAAAAGCTACAATAATCAACCCAATATATATTTTTAAATACAGATGATGATGATAATGATAAAGATAAATGTTTCTTTATTATGTTATGTGTCTCCTTTCAAGGCATTTTTTGCATTGGTATGAAGTTTTATTATAACTGTATTAATAATTATATAAATATTAATTTAATGTTCATGGTTTCATTGTTCACAACTTTTCTATTCAAACTTTGTCATACTTGAGTTCTTTATTCTGACTCAAGTTTCACTTGGTTTGAATTTAACTTCCTAGATTACTTCAGATGTGTATTTTCTGAAACTGTTCTTCTTTTTCCCTCACATGTAAATAGCAGTTTGTTTCATCATAGAATACATGGGCTATGATCTCTTTTCCCTAAAATTTTGTATAGGTTGCTCTATTGTCTTCCCTACACAAAAATAAATTAATTAATGTTTGTATAATTATTAATTGGTCAAATGATACAAGGATTTATAATGCTCTTACAACCAGGTGGTAAATTTACTTGTTATACCAATTTAGATTAATAGCAGCAGTATATGAGAATGTGAGCCTCATCACACTTTTGTTGATGTTAGGATTGGGGGAGTCATTTTGGAAATGTTTCAGTTTTTCAACAATTATTAAATCTTAAAATTTCTTCTTTGATTAGTATTAATAATTTACATTTCCCATAAAACTGTATATTCCTTTATGAAATCTTATTTTTTAGCATAACTCTGTATGCATAATTTCCTAATAATTTATCTGGTCTCCCCCATATTTGTGGTTATAACCATTTCTCATTTTTCTCTTTGTATATTTGCTCTCTCTCTCTCTCTCTCTCTTTTGGATATACTTTAATTTTTAGTTTAAGGTTCACAACAAAATTAAGTGCAAGGTACAGAAATTTCACATATCCTCCTTGTCCCACTCATGCATGGCTTCCCCGCTTATTAAGAGCCCCCATCAGAGTGATACATTTGTTACAATCATAAAAATATACTGACATATCATTATCATTCAAAGTCCATCGTTTGCATTAAGGTGCAGCTTTTTCAGATGGGCTTCCTTCACTTAATAATACTAATTCAAGTTTGCTCCATTTTTTTTTTTCATGGCTTGATAGGCCTAACCCAACTAGGTATTATTCTCTCCAGTGTCTTCAAGGAGTTTTATAGTCTTGCATTTTACATTTAGGTCTATGATCTATATTGAGTTAATTTTTGTGACAGGTATAAAGTCCATTTGAATTTTTTATTTATTTTTCCATGTGGATATCCAATTCTTCCAGCACCATTTGTTGAAAAGAGTATATTTTCTCCATTGTGTTGCTTTTGTTATTTGTCAAAGATCAGTTAATTGTATTTCTCTGGGTTTATTTCTGAGCTCTCTATTCCATTTCATTAATTTAATTGTATATTCTGTTACCAATAACACACTGTATTGTTTTCTGTAGCTTTATAGTTATGTCTTGGAGTTGAGTTGTGTCAGTCCTCCAACACTGTTCTTCTGTTCAGTACTGTTTGGACTTCTGGATCTTTGCCTCCTGTATACACTTTAGAATAAGTTTGTTGATATCTGCAAAATAACTTGCTGGGATTTGATTGAGATTGCACTGAAGGTATACATCAAGATGGGAAGAACTGATATTTTGGCAATATCATCTTCCTATTAATGAGATTTTCTTTGATATCCTTTATCAAAGTATTGTAGTTTTCCTCATATGGCTTGTGTACATATTTTTGAGATTTACACCTATTTCATTTTGGGTGTGCTAATGTAAATGGTATAGGATATTTAATTCAAAATTCTTCTTGTTCATTGCTGGTATATAGAAAGGTGAATGACTTTTATATGTTAACCTTGCATTCTGCAGCCTTGTTATAATTGCTTATTGGTTCCAGGAATTTGTTGTTGATACTTTCAGATTTTCTACATAGATGATCATGTCATCTGCAAACAAATGGTGTTATTTCTTCCTTTGAAATCAATATACATTTTATTTCCTTTTCCTGCCTTACAGGACATTCAGTATGATGTCAAAAAACAGTGGTGAGAGGGGGACATCCTTGCTTTGTTACTGACCTTCCTGGGAAAGCTTTGGACTTTACACCATTAAGCATGATGTTAGCTATAGCATTTTTATAACTATTATCAAGTTAAGAAGTTCTCTATTTCTAGTTTACTAAGGGTTTTATTTTTTAACATTTTAAAATTTATTATATCCTACGAATCTTTTTTTTTAATTTTGTTTATTTATTTATTATATTTTGGGGGGTACACCAAGTTCAATCATCTGTTTTTATACACATATCCCCATATTCCCTCCCTCCGTTAACTCCCACCCACCCTCCCTTGAGTCCCCACCACCCACCCCGTCCCAGTCCTCTAAGGCATTTTCCATCCTCAAGTTGAACTGCCTTTGTTAAACAACAACTTCCCACTGGCTATCTATTTTACAGTTGGTAGTATATATTTGTCTGTGCTCCTCTCTTGCTTCATCTCATCTTCCGCATCACCCCCCGACCCCCCAAACCTCGAGTTCTCCAGTCCATTCTCTGCATCAGCGTCCTTGTTCTTGTCACTGAGTTCATCAGTACCATTTTTAGATTCCGTATATGTGAGTTAGCATACAATATTTGTCTTTCTCTTTCTGACTTACTTCACTCTGTATGACAGACTCTAGGTCTATCCACCTCATGACATATAGCTCCATCTCATGCATTTTTATACCTGAGTAATATTCCATTGCATATATATGCCACATCTTCTTTATCCATTCGTTTGTTGGTGGGCATTTAGGTTGCTTCCATGTTCTGGCTATTGTAAATAGTGCTGCAATAAACATTATGGTACATGTTTCTTTTGGGATTATGGTTTTCTTTGGGTATATGCCCACTAGTGGGATTACTGGATCATATGGTAGTTCTATTTGTAGATTTTGAAGGAACATCCAAATTGTTTTCCATAGTGGCTGTACCAACTTACATTCCCACCAACAGTGCAGGAGAGTTCCTTTTTCTCCACACCCTCTCCAACATTTGTTTCTTCCAGATATTGTGATGATGGCCATTCTGATCGGTGTGAGGTGATACCTCATTGTGGCTTTGACTTGCATTTCTCTGATGATTAGTGATGTTGAGCATCTTTTCATGGGGTTGCTGGCCATCTGTATGTCTTCTTTGGAGAAATGTCTATTTAGGTGTTCCACCCATTTGTGGATTGGGATATTTGCTTTCTTGGTGTTAAGCTGCATGTGATGCTTGTATATTTTGGAGGTTAATCCTTTGTGCGTTGTTTCATAGGCAACTATGTTTTCCCATTCTGAGGGTTGTCTTCTTGTCTTGTTTATGGTTTCTTTCACTGTGCAAAAGCTTTGAAGTTTCATGAGGTCCCATTTGTTGATTCTTGATTTTATTTCCATGATTCTAGGAGGTGGGTCATGAAGGATCTTGCTTTGATGGATGTCATAGAGGGTTCTGCCTATGTTTTCCTCTAGGAGTTTTATAGTGTCTGGCCTTACATGTAGGTCTTTAATCCATTTGGAGTTTATTTTTGTGTATGGGGTTAGGAAGTGTTCTAATTTCATTCTTTTCCATGTTGCTGTCCAATTTTCCCAGCACCACTTATTGAAGAGGCTGTCTTTTTTCCATTGTATATTCGTGCCTCCTTTGTCAAAGATAAGGTGCCCATATGTGTCTGGGCTTACTTTTGAGTTCTCTATTCTATTCCATTGATCTTCCTTTCAATTTTTGTGCCAGTACCATACTGTCTTGATCACTATGGCCTTGTAGTATAGTTTGAAGTCAGGAAGCCTGATTCCACCAACTCCATTTTTCCTTCTCAAGATTGCTTTGGCTATTCGGGGTCTTTTGCATTTCCATACAAATCGTAAGATTTCTTGCTCTAGTTCTGTGAAAAATGCCATTGGTAATTTGATCGGGATTGCATTGAATCTGTAAATTGCTTTGGGTAGTACAGTCATCCTCACGATGTTGATTCTTCCAATCCAGGAACATGGTATGTTCCTCCATCTGTTTGTGTCGTCTTTGATTTCTTTCAACAATGTCTTAAAGTTTTCTGCATACAGATCTTTTGCCTCCTTAGGCAGGTTTATTCCTAGCTATTTTATTCTTTTGGTTGCAATGGTGAATGGGAGAGTTTCCTTAATTTCTCTTTCTGCTCTTCCGTTGTTAGTGTATAGGAATGCAAGAGATTTCTGTACATTAATTTTGGATCCTGCTACTTGACTAAACTCATCCATTAATGCTAACAGTTTTCTGGTAGAGTCTTTAGGGTTTTCTATATATAATAACATGTCATCTGCAAAGAGTGACAATTTTACTTCTTCTTTTCCAATTTGGATTCCTTTTAATTCTTTTTCTTCTCTGATTGCTGTGGCTAAAACTTCCAAAATTATGTTGAATAATAATGGTGAGAGTGGACACCCTTGTTGTGTTGCTGTTCTTAGAGGGAATTTTTTCAGTTTTTCCCCATTTAGAACAAAGTTGGCTTTTGGTTTCTCATATATGGCTTTTATTATGTTCAGGTAATTTCCTTCCATGCCCATTTTCTGGAGAGCTTTTATCATAAATGGATGTTGAACTTTGTCAAAAGCTTTTTCTGCATCTATGGAGATTATCATATGGTTTTGATCCTTCAATTTGTTGATATGATGTATCACGTTGATTGATTTGCGTATATTGAAGAATCCTTGCATCCCAGGGATAAACCCCACTTCATCATGGGGTATGATTTTTTAATGTGCTGTTGGAGTCTGTTAGCTAGTATTTTGTTGAGAATTTTTGCATCTATATTCATCAGTGATATTGGTCTGTAATTTTATTTTTTTGTGACATCTTTGCCTGGTTTTGGTATCATGGTGATGGTGGCCCTGGGGAATGAGTTTGGGAGTGTTCTGCCTTCTGCAATATTTCGAAAGATTTTGAGAAGGATAGGTGTTAGCTCTTCTCTAAATCTTTGATAGAATTCGCCCATGAATCCATCTGGCCCTGGGCTTTTGTGTGTTGGGAGATTTTTAACTACTGCCTCAATTTCTGTACTTGGGATTGGTCTGTTCATGGTTTCTATTTCTTCGTTGTTCAGTCTTGGAAGATTGTATTTTTCTAAGAATATATCCATTTCTTCCAGGTTATCCAATTGATTGGCATATAGTTGCTTGTAGTAGTCTCTCATGATTTTTTGTATTTCTGTGGTGACTGTAGTTACTTCTCCTTTTTCGTTTCTAATTCTGTTGATTTGCATCTTCTCCCTTTTTTTCTTGATGAGTCTGGCTAATGGTTTATCAATTTTGTTAATCTTCTCAGAGAACCAGCTTTTAGTTTTTTTTTTAAATTTTGGTATTGCTTCCTTCCTTTCTTTTTCATTTATTTCTGCTCTGATCTTTATGATTTCTTTCCTTCTGCTCACTTTGGGGTTTCCTGGTTCTTCTTTTTCTAATTGTTTTCGGTGTAAGGTTAGGTTGTTTATTTGATAATTTTCTTGTTTCTTAAGTTAGGACTGTATTGCTATAAACTTCCCTCTTAGAACTGCTTTTGCTGCATCCCATAGGTTTTGAGTTGTTGTGTTTTCATTGTCATTTGTTTCTAGATATTTTTTGATTTCCTCTTTTTTTATTTAGTGATTTCTTGGTTGTTTAATAGTGAATTGTTTAGCCTCCATGTGTTTGTATTTTTTGCATTTTTTTTCCTGTAATTGATATCTAGTCTCCTGGCGTTGTGGTCTGAGAAGATGCTTGATATGATTTCAATTTTCTTGAATTTGCCAAGATTTGATTTGTGACCCAAGATGTGCTCTATCCTGGAAAATGTTCCATGTGCACTTAAGAAGAAAGTGTATTCTGTCATTTTTGGATGGAATGTCCTATATATATCAATTAAGTCAAGATGATCTAATGTGTCATTTAAAGCTTGTGGGTCCTTACTTATTTTGTGCTTGGATGATCTGTCCATTGATGTAAGTGGGGTGTTCACGTCTCCCACTGTTATTGTGTTTCTGTCAATGTCCCCTTTTATGGCTGTTAGCATTTGCCTTATGTATTGAGGTGCTCCTATATTGGGGGCATAGATATTTACCATTGTGATATGTTCTTCCTGAATGGATCCCTTGATCATTGTGTAGTGTCCTTCCTTGTCTCTTTTAATAGTCTTTACTTTAAAGTCTATTTTGTCTGATATAAGTATTGTTACATGAGCTTTCTTTTGAGTTCCATTTGCATGGAATATCTTTTTCCATCCCTTTCCTTTCAGTCTGTATGTATCCCTTAGTCTGAAGTGGGTTTCTTGTAGACAGCATATAGAAGGGTCTTGTTTTTGTATCCATTCAGCCAGGCTGTGTCTTTTGGTTGGAGCATTTAATCCATTTACATTTAAGGTGATTATTGACATGTGTGTTCTGGTTACCATTTTTTTAATTGTTTTGGGTTTGTATTTGTAGGTCTTTTCCTTTTCTTGTGTGTCCTACTTAGAAAAGATCCTTTAGCACTTGTCGTAAGGCTGGCTTGGTGGTGCTGAATTCTCTTAACTTTTGCTTGTCTGGAAAGCTTTTGATTTCTCCCTCAAATCTGAATGAGATTCTTGCTGGGTAGAGTATTCTTGGCTGTAGGTTTCTCTCTTTCAGGACTTTCAGTATATCCTGCCATTCCCTTCTGGCCTGCAGAGTTTCTGTAGAAAGGACAGCTCTTACCCTTATGGGTTTTCCCTTATATGTTATTTGTTGCTTTTCTCTTGCTGCTTTTAATATTTTTTCTTTGTGTTTAATTGACGTTAGTTTGATTAATTATGTTCCTTGATGTATTTCTCTTTGGGTTTATTCTGTATGGGACTCTCTGTGCTTCTTGGACTTGGTTAATTATTTCCTTTCCCATGTTGGGGAAGTTTTCCACTATAACCTCTTCAAATATTTTCTCAGACCCTTTCTTGTTTTCTTCTTCTTCTGGGATGCCTATAATTCGAATGTTGGTATGCTTAATGTTATCACTGAGGTCTCTGAGACTGTCTTCTATTCCTTTTATTCTTTTTTCTCTTTCCTGCTCTGTGGCATTTATTTCCCCCATTCTATCTTCCAACTCACTTATTCATTATTCTGCCTCAGTCATTCTGCTGGTTATAGCATCTAGAGTGTTTTTAATTTCAGTTATTTCGTTATCCATTGCTGTTTGTTTTTCTGAGTTCTTATGAACTGTTTCTTGTACTTTCTCTATTTTGTTATTGAGATTTTGTATCATTTTTACTATCATTACTCTGAATTCTTTTTCAGGCATTTTTCCTATTTCCTCCTCATTTATTTGGTCTTGTGGGGTTTTTTCCTGCTCCTTTGCCTGCATGGTGTTTCTTTGTTTTCTCGTGGTTGTCCAAACTTTTGGGGTTGCTTGTCCTGACAATAGAAGTGTTTATAGAAGACTGTCCAAGCCTCAGACTAATGTCCAAGTGTTGGGTTTAACAAATACTAAGTCTAGGAAACACATACATGTATAAGACACACAATTACTGAATCCATTATGACATAAGGCTCTGGCAAGACCTGACAAAACTCCCAGTATGCTATCAGATATTCAAAGAGAAATCCAGCAGAAATTGACATCTGAATCAGAACAAATCAGAGACAAAAGCAAAATCAAACAAACAAACAAGTAACCCCTTACACATACAAACACTAATCCAGGGAGATTTTGTAAGCTTGGATCAAATATAGAAAAGAGCTAGAGTACCACCAGACAGAATGGAGATTCTCAGAATGAAATTAGACAATTGTACTAAGAACTAAGATAAAGGAAAAAACCTAATATTAAATACCAAGGCAGTGTGTCATCTGGAGAATAGAGCAAGGAGTCTGAGCAGATCGATAGTGTTGCTTATGTTAAGATAAAATAAACTAAAAATGGATGGAAGAAAGTGGAACAGAAGAGCATAGTGTGATTGGAAATATGCAAATAAAGAGAAAGGAATAGAAATATATAAAAGATAGAGATGAAAGGAAAGTAAGAGAGATATATTGTCCATACTACCAAAAACTTAGCTAAAAATAGAAGTATATAAAAAGGCAAAAAAATAAAAATAGAATAGAAATAGCGTTAAAAAATTATGTTATAAAACTTGTAGATCTCTTAGGACTAAGATCGTAATTAATAAAGGAAAAAAAAATCCAGAACTGATCCCAGAATGGACCAGTTCAATAGAATTGATACTAATATTTCTGCTTCCTTAGAGTCTCATCTCTAATTGTCCTTCTACTTGCCTTGGGTTTTTTTCCATTATTCTGTGGCCAGCAGAGGTTCCTTTATTGTTCGTCTGTAAGCGTCAGTGTGTGGGTAGGGAGAGGGTACAATAGTGGCTCCTTTCCCTGGAAGTGAGCAGTGGTGCACTGTTGTTTCAGTCGGGCTTGGAGGTGCCTGTTGCAGAGGGACGCAGGTGGCTTGAGTGTAAACAGAAAGTATCAGAGTTGGTCCTCTCTCCTTTTTTTTTTTTTCCTGGGCAGCCTCTCTGCTGCTGGTGTTCCAAGGGGTTTTAATCTAGCCCTGCCCAAGTGCCTAAGGGTAGTTGTTATCCCTGAGTGCCTTAGGTGGCCCACAGGGCGTCTCTCCACTGCCTGTTGCAGAGGCACCGAAAGCGAGAGAGCGGCTATGCCCTCAGCTCCTTAGCCCTGCCTGTGAGCCTGCAGCATCCAGCTGCCATCATGGCCAGGCATCTCTCAGGGTCGGGCACTCCTCACTGTGGACCTCTTCCCTCCTGTCCTCTCAGTCCGTCACCTTACTGGCAACAATTTTTCTCACCCTGAACCAGCTCTCTGTTTCCCACGCTCCCACTCCTGGACCCCCTGTTCAGCTGTGAATTGACATCTCAGTCCAGGAACACTGAGCTGCGGTGTGGGCCCTCCTTATGTTTCTCACTCCCTCCTGTCTGCCACAGCTTTGCTGCTTCACCCTCTTTGAGCTGTCATAGATGCCTCCCTACCAGTTATGCTGGGATCTTTGCAGTCCTTTCTGGTGCCCGAGGTCGTCTGCTGGTGTTCAGCTGGCTCTCTGTGAGAATTATTGTGTTCTTTGGTGCATTCCCAATGCATCTGTGGAGAGGGATGCATTCCACATCCCTCTACTCCACCGCCATCTTTTTCTCTCCAAGGGTTTTCTTTTTTTTTTTTAAATCCTGAATGGATGTTGGATTGACAAATATTTTTTTCCGGATCTATTGATATGATCATTTGATTTTTCTTCTTTAGGCTGATAATTGATGGATTGCATTAATTAATTGTCAAAAGTTGAACAGTCTTACATTTGTGGAATAAATCCCATTTGGTAGGGTTGTATAATTTTTTTCATACATTGTTGCATACAATTTGCCAACATTTTGTTGAGGATTTCTGCATTTATGTTTATTAGAGATACTGGTTTACATTTCTTATGAGTTTTTTTTTTTTTTTTTGTATTACAATAATTGCGGCTTTCACAGAAAGATTTAGGAAGTACTTCCTCTGTTTCGATCTTTTGAAAAAGATTGTAGAACATAGATATAATGTCCTCCTTAAATGGTGAAATTTACCAGTTAACCCATCTGGGCCTTGTGCTTTCTGTTTTGGAATGTTATTAATTATTGTTTCAACTACTTTGATATGTATGGGTCTATTCAGATTATCTATTTCTTCTTGTATGATTTTCTGAAAATTGTGTCTTTTAAGGAATTGTTCCAATTCACCTATGTTATCAAATATATGGACATTGAGGTGTTCATAGTATTTCACTATTATCTTTTTAATATTTGTGGAATCTGTAGTCATGTTTCTTCTTTCATTTCTGATACTAGCAATTTGTGTTTTCTCTCTTTTTCTTTATTAGCCTGTGTAGAGGTTTATAGACTTTATCAGTCCTTACAAATAACTCACTTTTAGTTTCTTCTCTGTTGTTTATATTTTTATTTGCCTTATCAAATGTGTCTGTTTTTTTGGAGGATTTCCTAAGAACCACCTCTTAAATTTACTTATTTATTCTACTATTTTATGTATTTTAATTTCTGATTTCTGATTTTATCTTTATTATTTGCATCTTCCTAGATTCTTCAACATCACCTTGTGATGCATTTATAATACTTTTTATTGTTTATTTCTTGTTAATTAATATTAATTAATTATTAATTATTAATTATTATTATTTAATGAAAACACAAGGTCTTTTAATTTGTTGCTTGTTATAGCTTTGTTTTATCCCATCAGTTTTAATTCATGGTAGAGTTCTTATTGCCCAATAATGATTAAAATTTTGGTATTTTTGATATAAAAATAATTTAGAATGTCAATCAGTTTAGTTACAATTTTGAATTCAATTTAACTGGAGAATGTAACCTATAAATGGTTTCATTTGGGGAATAAATTAAGGATTTCCTTGGGGATCTAATATATATTGATTTTTGTAAATGTTCCATTGATGTTTGAAACAAAAACTATAACATCTTTCATTTCTTCAAGATACAGAGTATATATAAATGTGTAATTTATATATTTATATAAATAATTCATGGAGTATAAATATTTACATAATAAAAATTTAAACCCCAAATTTAAATATTTGAAGATATGCTATCATAATTTATTTTCTACCTACATGATCTATGAAAGACAGAGAGATGTATTTAAAACACACACAAACACATACATGTGAAAATTTATATTTTTCTGTTTCACAATAGCACAAAAAATAACAGTCAACTGAGTAATCCCAAGCTCAAATGAGATAATTGTTTCACTTTTATTTATTTTGCACTTCTCTCAGGTAATTCTTGGTTTTGTTTGGGCCCATAAGATATCCAGGATTTGTGTCCATAATTATTATTGTTAAAATATTGTTTTTCAGAGTTCAAGTTCAAGATGGTGAAATAGTAGGATCCTGATCTCATCTCCTTCCATGGAAACACTAAATCTGTAGGTACATATGGAAAAATTTCCTCTCATAAAACCCCAGAATCTAGCTGAATGACTCTCAAACACCAAGGGAAAAAAAAAAAAAAAACACGTAAAGCAAGTAGGAGAGGCTGAGGCAAAATCTCACCATAAACTCCACCCCTGTCATGGCCACCAACAATTAAGAGGGAACTCACAAACCCAAGCCTCTCACTGAGGAGCAGAGGGTTTGAATCCTATATCTGGCATCCCAGTTTTTAAGACCCGATGTTGACAGACAATCCCCCAAAACATCTTACTTTGAAAGACAATGGAGCTTGCATCCACAAGACCCACAAGCAAATTAAGAAACAGTTCTTAAAGTACTTGCACACATAGACTCATCTGACTCAGGGCCCAGTACAGAGGAAGCTGTCTGAAAAAGAGACTTTCTGTTAAAGAGGCTCATTTGCTTATATTAAATCTTCAGACTGAGGGGTAGGCATCTATGGAGCACACATCTAGGACCCTACTATAATAGTCACTAGAGATGGAAGCTGGTGGGTGCCATCTTTGTGCTCTCCCTATGCCTCTCTCAAGCTCACTGGTATCTCTCCAAAATGAACTTGTATCATTGTATGGCACACCAATATGTGAATACCAGCTAGGGTAAACCTCTACATCACCTGGCTCTAGTGGCCAGCAGAAATTATGTTAGTGAATCCCACAGGACTGTAACAAATGGAGAGTGAGTTCTTAACCTGCTATCACCCTCAGGGCACAGCAGAGACATAACAGACTAAGACATCCAGTACTTCTGTGAATGAGGTGTATTAGCTTATCTTCATAACTGTGTCCTGAGGGACAGGCTTCTAATTAAACACACATCTAAGGGCCAGCTATAATCTTCCCCAGAGATCTTAGAGGATAGGTGCCATTTTTGCACTCTTCATCAACCATGCTCCAGAGTTCTAGGATTTCTTTGTGAGGGAGTTTGTACATATGTCTGGTGCCCCAGTTTTTGTGGCTCCCACTCAGGAGAAATCCCTTGGTCCCCTGGCTCTGGTGGCCAGTAGAGATTGTGTTCATGTATTCAGTGGCATGGTAACAAATAAGCAAACAGTTCTTAATTGCCTATCACCCCATGATTCAGTGGAGATAAAGAAGAAAGAAATGCCTGTCTCCTAGTCTTCCCATGAAAGAGTTATATTTGCAAACTTTAAAAGCTGCTAAATGAGGATCTGGCTTTCAGTCATCCTGAATCTAAGTGCTAACTGAAATCCTCCCCTTTAGGACACTGACAGGTCTTAGTGAACCGCAACTACCAGAAGCCACTAAAAATAAAATAGTCTGCTTGGACAATCACAATGGTTTGAGATACAACCAAGAGCTTGGTCAGGATTTAACCATAAGGTTCATTTCCTACATGATGTCACTCTTTCAAGACTGGGAAAGGTGGCTATTTTATCTAATGCATAGACACCAACACTTAAAAGTTAACAGTAGAGAGTTAAGCAAAATGATGAGAGAGATATATATACTCCAAAGGAAAGAACAAGGTAAAACCCCAAGAAAAATATTTATGAAATGTAGGTAAGTAATCTACCTGATAAAGAGTTCAAAGTAATGTCATAATAATGCTCACCGACCTTGGGAAGACAGTGGATAACAAAATGAGAATTCCAAGATCTATATACATACATATATATATATATATATATATATATATATATATATATATATATAGATAGATGGATAGATAGAGAGATAAATGATAGATAGATAGCTATAGATATATAAATATACAGAGATATAGATATATAGATATTGATATATGATAGTACCAAATAGAAGTTACAGAGTGGAGGTATACACCATCACTACAATTAAAAATGTAATAAAGAACTTCAACAGGAGATTAGATGAAGCAGAAGAAAGCATGTGAACTTACAGACAGGGCAGTGAAACTCCCCCAATCAGAGCAGCAAAACAAACGTGAAGAAGCTTAAGAAACTTATGGCAAAATATCAAGGGGACCAACATTCATGTTTTAGGTGTCTCAGAAGGGGAAGAGAGAGAAAGGGGAAGAAAAATTATTTGAAGAAATACTGGCTAAAAACTTCCCTAATATGGAGGAAGAAACACACATCCATATCAAAGAAGAATGGAGATTTCCAAATCAAATGAACTCAAAGACACCCCAAACAAGACATATTATAATTAAAATTTCAAAATTCAAAGACAAGGAGAAAATCTTAAAAAAAAAAACAAGAGAAAAACAACTTGTTATATACAAGGGAACTCCCATAAGACCCTCAGTAGATTTTTCAGTAGAAAATTTGAAATCAAGAAGAGAGTATCATGATATATTCAAAGTGCTGGGGAGAAAAGCAACAAAACAAAACAAAAATAACAAAAACAAACAAACAAACCTCCCAAGTATGAATACTCTACCTGGCAATGTTGTCATTCAGAATTGAAAGAATGATAAATAGTTTTCCAGACAAGCAAAAGCTAAAGGAGTTTAGAACCACTACAGGTCTTATAAGAAATGTTAAGGGATTTCTTGACACTTAAACAAAGAGCACTAATTAGTTATAAGAAAACATATGAAAGTATAAGTCTCACAGACAAAAGTAAATATATAGTAAAGTTAAGTTAATCTTATATTGTAAAGGTGGTGGATTAATCATTTATAAAATGAGTATGAAGGTAAAAGACAAAAGTAGTAAAAATAACAACTGCAATAATTTGTTAAGGGATACACAGGATAGCATGATGTAAGTTGTGACATAAAACATAAAACTTAGGGGGAATAAAAATGTAGAGCTCTAGTATGTGTTCAAATTTGAATTGCTACCAACTTAAAATACATTGTGGTAAATATCAATTGTTTTATGCAAGCCTCATGGAATCAACAAAGCAAAATACTATGAGGGTGTCAAAAATTATCTGCACTCTGGTTATATTAAAACTTCTGTTAGCCACACTGTCTTATCAGTGATTTCTGTTCAAGCCTACTGTCTCCCTAGTCACTGCTGTGCAGGTGTGAACATGTTACATCAGTTCATTTGTAAGTGTGGTGCAGGCAAAAATGGATGCCCCACTTGTGATTTACACAAAAGAAGAGCAGTGTGCAGTGATTCATTTCTTGTGGCCTGAGGGTGTACCTGGTGCTGTTATTTACTGAAGACTTTCTGAGCAGTATGGAGAAAGTGTTTTGTCATGAAGAAGTGCATATGAATGGATAGAGAACTTCAAGGAAGGTCACAAAAATGTTAGCCATTAAGAAGGAGCTGGACTCCCATCCATGTCCATGGCTGATGACAACATTGAGCATACACGTGAAGTGATTCTGTTTTCTGGAATTCTCAAGGGCCAGTATTGGAACATTATCAGGAAACAGGTTCTACAATCAACAGTGCTCATTATAGTGAGATGATTATTGAAGAGCTGAAGCCTTGGATTAAATGCAGAGGACTGCTATCCAAGGGCATTGAGATCTTGCATGACAATGCACATCCACACACTTCTGCCCACACTGTTGACACTCTGCAGAAACTTCATTGTTAGGTGTTAAAGCATACTCTCTATAGTCTTGATCTTGCTCCATTGTACTTTCCCCTGTTTGGTCCCCTGAAAGCAGCCCTACGAGGATGAAGATTCACTTCTGATGAAGAAGTGAAGACAGTGGTACATTCGTGGCTTGCAGCTCAGCCTAAAACATTTTTTAATGAGGGAATACAAAAGCTTGTTGACTGATGGACAAATTGTATTGAAAAGAAAGGAGATTATGTCAAAAAATGATGTATTTGTCTTTTCTAAAAGTTAATTAAAATAAATCCTACAGCCAAAGTGTGGATAATTTTTGACTCATCCTCTTATAGTAAACATAATTAACACAAAGAAGAAGAAATAAAAGCACACCATACAGAAATTCATCAAATCATGAAGAAAGAGAAGAAGAGAATAAAGGAAGGGTGGAATTACAAAACAGCCAAAAGAGTAATTAGCAAAGTAGCCACAAAACAACTAACAAAATGGCAATAAGTACATACATATCAATAATTAAATGTAAATTGACTAAATTCTCCAATCCAAAGACACAGAGTGGCTGAATGGATAAAAAAAAAAAAAAATACCAATCTGTATGTTGCCCACAAGAGACTCATCTCAGCTATAAGGACATACACAAATTGAAAGTAAAGTGATGGAAAAAGGTATTCCATTCAAATGGAAACCAAAAGAAAGCTAAGATACCTGTACTTACATCAGACAAAATAGACTTTATAAGACAAAGACTATGACAAGCCAAAAAGAAGGTAATTATATAATGAGAACAGCATCAATCCAAGATAAAGATGCATCATTTGTGAGTATTTGTGCTCCCAACATAGGAGCACCTACATATGTGAAGCCAATATTAACAGACATAATGGGAGAAATACAGAGCAATACAAGACTAGTAAGTGAATTTAATACCTATTTTCATCAATGGATAGATTATCCAGACATAAAATCCATAAGGAAACATTGTCCTTAAACAATGTTAGACCAGATGAACTTAACAGACTTATATAGAACATTTCACTGAAAAGCAACAGAATATATGTTCTTCTGAAGCACACATGGAACATTCTCCAAGTTAGGTTATATATTAGCCCACCAAAAAAGTCATAATAATTTTAAGGTTGAAATCATATCAAGCTTCTTTTACAACCACAATGTTATTAAACTAGAAATCAATTATAAGAAGAACATTGGAAAATTGACAAATATGTTAAGATTAAACAACATGCTACTGAATAACCAATAGTCAAAGAAGAAATCAAAAGAGAAATTAGAGAAAAAATTAGGTAAATGAAAATGGAAATTCAACATACCAAACCTTATGAGATGGAGCAAAAGCAGTTGTAATTGGGAAGTTCAAAGTGAAAAATGTCTATATGAAGAAAAAGTAAAGATTTGAAATGAAAAACCTAACTGTACACCACATAGAACCAGAAAAAGAACAAATAAAGCCCAAAGTTAGTAATAAGGAATAATAAAAATCATAGTGCAAATCAATTAGAGACTAAAAAGACAATAGAAAACATCAATGAAACTAAGAGCTGATTTTTTGAAAGGGTAAACAAAATTGGCAAACTTTTAGCCAATTTCACCTAGAAAATTATATAGAGAGATCTCAAGTAAATAAAATCAGAAATAAAAAGGGAAATATTACAGGTGATACCACAGAAATACAAAGAATCAGAAGAATCTACTACAAAAAATTATATGCCAACTAATTGGACAACATAGAAGAAATGGATAAATTGCTAGAAACATACAACCTAGCAAGTCTGAATCAAGCAGAAATAGAAACATGTACAAACTAATTTCTAGGAAGGAGATTGAATCTGTGATAATCATAATCATAATCATAATCATAAAAAGTCCCAGGACATCACTGGTGGTCCAGTGGTTAAGACTTTGGTCTCCAATGCAGGGGGTGTGGGTTCAATGCCTGGTTGGGGAGCTAAGATGCCACATGCCTCGTGGTTAAAAAACCAAAACATGAAACAGAAACAATATTGTAACAAATTCAATAAAGACTTAAAAAAAAAAAAGTCCTAACAAAAAGAAGTCTGGGATTAGATGGCTTCACTGGTGAATTCTATTAGTTACTTAAAGAATAATTAATAACAGTCTTTCTCAAACTATTCCAAAAAATTAGAAGATAAAGATATTTAAACTAATATTATAAGGCTGGGATTAGACTGATTAAAAAAGAATCAGACAGGGACACCAGAAGATAATAAAATTACAGCCAATAAGGTTGATGAATATACACACATAAATTCTCAACAAAATATTAGCAAGCCAAATCAACAATATATTAAAAGAATCATATACCATAATCAAGTGAGATTTTTCAAGGCATGCAAGGTTAGTTCAATATCAGCATATTAATAAATGTGATACACCACGTTTACAAAATGAAAAAAAGAATTATATAATCATCTCAATAGATGCAGAAAAAGCATTTGACAATTCAAAATCCAGTTATGATAAAAACTATCCACAAAGAAGTTATGGAAAGAAGGTATTTCAACATAATAAAGTCTATATAAAACAAGCCCATGATTAACATCATACTTATCAATGAAAATCTGAAATCTTTACCTGTAAGGTTGGGAACAAGACAAGGATGCCTATTTCACCATTTTTATTCAAAAGACAAGACGAGAACAATTAGGGAAGGAAAAAAAAAGGCACCCAAGCTGGATAAGAAGAGGTAAAACTGTCGCTATTTGCAGATGACATGATATTATATACAGTAAACACTAAATGTTCCTTAAGAAAAAAGCAGTTAGAACCAATAAAAATTTCAGTAACATTTCAGGATACAAAATCAATATACAAACATTTGTTGCATTTCAATACACTAACACAGGATAAGAAAGATGGCAGCAAATTAGAAGGTCATGGAGTGCATCTCTCTCCACAGATGCATCAGGAATACATCAATAGATGCAACAATTCCTACAGAAAACTGACTGAACACTAACAGAAGACCTGGACACCAGAAAGGACTATAAATATTCACTGGGTAGGATAAAAACAAAAAGATAGAGAAAGAAAGGAGAAAAATGAGGAGAAGAAAAGGGATGGGACCTTCACCCCAGGGCTGGGGAGCTGAAACAGAGGGGAGATTACTGAATTTGGGGAAACTCCCCTTATCTGATGGGGAAACCCCCTCTCCAATGGGGAATTTGATTGGGTCAGAAGGGAGGTATTTGGGGCTGTCCAAAGAGGGTGAAGCAGCTGATCTGTGGCAGACAGGAAAGAGTGAGAAACACACAGAGGGTCCATAGCATGGCCCTGTGTGCCCTGGACTAAGATGTGTGTTCAGAGGAGTGCAGGGGGTCTGGGAGCTAGAGCATGTGGACTGAAGAACAGGCCCAGGGCGAGAACCATTGTTGGCTGTGGGGAGATGGACTGAGGGGACAGGAGGGAAGAAATCCACAGCAGGGAATGCCTACTATGGAAAACTCGGCTGCCCTGGAAACAGGGCACTGTTGCTGAATCACATGCAGGTGGAGGAGCCACTGTTGTAGCCTCTCTTGGCACCCATGATGAACAAAGGAAGGCCCCCTCTGGGCCTGGCTGTCAAGCACCAGTCAACAAGGGATAGAAAAAGCCCCCTCGGGGATTGGTCCTAGTGTTCTTGCTGAGATCCAGAAAAAGTCTGGCCAAGGTGGGCCTTCTTAGGGAACATACCTCTTATACCCATGCCTACTGGCTTCCCTGTGCAATTGGCACTGCTGCTAGGGATACTGTGATACAGGCAGGGTACTACTGCTGACTTGCATGCTGGCGAAGGAGCCACTATTGTACCCTCTCTCTCCCACACGCCAGAGCCTACAGACAAAAAATAAAGGACGCTCCACTGATAACAGAGTAATACAAAAAGTGCCTTGAGGGCTGGCCTTCATGCTCCTTACACTGGGCACCAGTAAAGAACCACACTAAGGCCAGATTTCCTAAACACATGGCAGCTGGATTCCCTGTGCATTTGTCATCACTGCTGGGGCTCCTGCAATCTAAGCAGGGCACTATTGCTGAGTCATACACAGTGATAGGAGCCACTATCATAACCTCTCTCATCCCACATGATGGCACCTGCATATGAACAATAAAGGAAGCAAAAAATAAATAAATAAATAAAAACAATTTTAAGCCTCCCCCCCAAAAAGAAAATAAATAAAGGAAGCACTCACTGAGGGAGACCCAAGAGCTCCAAGGCAGCCTCAGGACCAAACTCCTGTGGTTGGACCACATGCAGAGGTAGGCACAAAACCAAAGTCTAATGCCAGGGACAGGGGGGTTAAGAAAGAAGATTGAAAATCTTTCCATCAGCTATACATGCTGCAGACTAAATCCCTGCGATCAGTTAGGTAGACCCTATGTCTTTGGAATATCTGAGTAGACACTGAATGTTCCTACAAATGAAAAAGCTTTAGCTCTAGCAGTTGTGGACTTTGGGAGCAAGCACAGGCAGGAATAGGGCTGATTAGAGCCTAAGTGGACCCCATAAGGCCCACAACAGGTCCAGAGTCCAACCCAGAGGTAGAGGACAGGCTCTTGGGGAGGCAAAGGTGGCTTGTGGCTGAAGGGGTACACAAGGATACTTACAGCTGAGATCCCAAAGAAACAGAATCAGTATTATTAATTCTACTGATTTGATCCATTCTATTTTCAGTTGTGGCTATTTTTTTTATTATGACATTAATCCTAACAGATCTGTGTGTTTTGTAACATATTTTCATTCTGTTTTTTAGTTTTATTTTTATCTTTTTATATATCTCTATTTCTAGTTAGCTTTGCTGTTGTACTGAGTGCTTCTCCCCTACCTTTTTTTTTCTTTATCTTTAATACATTTCTATTTTTTTTTCTTTTTCTTTCTATATTTTCATTTACACTATGCTTTTCTGTTACTCTGTGTTTTATCCCTTATTTTTATTTTACTTTTTGTTATCTTACTATACTTATAATCATTATTATCCATCTGCTCTGTTTCCTTACTTTATTCTTCATATGACACACTGCTTTCATGTTTTTGTTTTTGTTTTTTTAATCTTAGTCCTAATTATAATTGTTTGATTTCATTTTGGGGATCTTCAATCTATCTGGTTGTTCTCTTGTTCTTTGATATATTTGGTTCTTGTTTCTATTTGTTCCCTGTTATATTTGGTCCTAGTTTTCACAATTCCCCTGGGTTTTTTTTTTTTTTTTGTCTTTTTGTTTCTTTTCTCTTCCTCTTTAATTTTGTTTATATATTTCCATATCTAAGTTGCTCTTCTGTTGTACTGTCTTCTTTGCCCTTCTCTCTTTTTTTGAACCATTTTCCAAGATTGTTTTATTTCTTTGCAACAGTCTTCAGTTGGCACTGTGCTTAGGTTTTGTTTTTTTTTTTTTTGGTTTTGAGTTTTTGTTGGTTTTCTCTTTAATTGTCTGATTTCATTCTGAGGTTCTTCTGTCTGGTTGTTCAAGTGCTTTACGTTTACTGGGTTCTGATTTTGTTTCTCTTGTACAGGTATGTGTTTCCTTGTTTCTGTATGTTTGTTTTAAATTTTTACCATTAGTTTGGGGCTTGCATAGTCTTTTTTAATCCCCTTTATTGCCAAGAAGACTGACCTGTGGGATCTTAATTCCTCAACCAGAAGTCAAGTCTGAGGCTCTGGGGAGGGAGCACAGAGTCCAGGACAGTAGACCACTAGAGAATCCCCAGCCACAGGGAATATTAATCTCAGAGAGCTCTCATGAAGGCCTCTATCAGAATCTAAGACCTAGCTTCACCTGACTGCCTGCAACTGCCAGTGCTGGATACCTCACACCTAACTACAAACAAGACAGGAACACAAACACACCCACCAGCACACAGACTACCTAAAGTCATACTAAGCTTACAGATACCCAAAAACACATTACCTGACATGGCCCTGCTCATCAGAGGGAAAAGACTCAGATCCAAATAACAGGAACGCAGGTATTGGTCCCTCCCATCAGAAAGCCTACTCAAGACACTGGACCAACCACACCACTGGGGACAAAGAACAGAAATAAGAGGAATTATGACTAGGCAGCCTAGGGAAATGAGACCTTAAATACTGTAAATTAGACAAAATAAAAAAAGAAGAAACACTTCGCAGGCAAAGGAGCAAGATAAAAACCCATAAGACCAAATCAATGAAGAAGAATAAGGTGAATCACTTGAAATAGAATTCAGAGTAATGATAGTAAAGATGATCCAAAATCTCGAAAACAAAATTAAGAAAATACAAGAAACATTTAAGAAGCGAGAGAGTAGCACAGACATATATATACTACCAACTGTAAAATAGATAGCCAGTGGGAAATTGTTGTATAACAAAGGGAGTTCAACTCGAGGATGGATGATGCCTTAGAGGACTGGGATGGGGAGGGTGGGGGGGACTCGAGGGAGGGTGGGGGGGAGTCAAGGGAGGGAGGGAATACGGGGATATGTGTATAAAAACAGATGATTGAACTTGATGTACCCCCAAAAATAATAAATAAATAAATAAATAAAATTAAAAAAAAAAAGAAGGACCAGGAAGAATTAAAGAGAAAACAAAGATAGTGAACAACACAATAACTGAAATAAAAATACTCTAGTTGGAATCAGGAGCAGAATAACTGAGATAGAAGAACAAGTAAGTGACCTGGAAGATAGAATGGAGGAAATAATTGCCACAGAGTAGGAAAAAGAAAAAAAAAAAGAATAAAAAGAATGGAGTACAGTGTCAGAGACCTCAGAGACAACATTAAGTGCATCAACATTTGAATCATATTTGTCCCAGAAGAAGAAGAAAAAAAGAAAGGGTCTGAGATAATATTTAAAGAGATTATAGTCAAAAAAATCCCCAACATGGGAAAGGAAATAGACAATCAACTCCAAGAAGCTCAGAAGGTCCCATACAGAATAGATCCAAGGAGAAAAACACCTAGGAACATATTAATCAAACTAAAAAAAAAAAAACATAAAGACAAAAAAATTAAAAGGAGCAAGAGAAAAACAACAAATAAAATATATCGGAAAACCCATAAGGATAACAGCTGACCTTGCTGCAGAAACTCTGTAGGCCAGAAAGGAGTGGCAGGATATGCTTAAAGTCTTGAAAGAGAAAAACCTACAGCCAAGAATACTCTACCCAGCAAGAATCTCATTCAGATTCAATGGAAAAATCAAAAGCTTTACAGACAGCAAAAGTTAAGAGAATTCAGCACCACCAAACCAGCCTTACAATAATTGCTGAAAGAACTTTTGTAGGCAGGAAATACAAGAGAAGGAAGAGACCAACAAAAACAAACCCAAAACAATTAAGAAAATGGTAATAGGAACAAACATGTTGATAATTACCTTAAATGTAAATGGATTAAATGCTCCAACCAAAAGACAGAGGATGGCTGAATGGATACAAAAACAAGATCCTCACATATGCTGTCTACAAGAGACCCACTACAGATCTAGGGACACATACAGACTGAAAGTAAGGGGATGGAAAAAGTTATTTCATGCAAATGGAAGTCAAAAGAAAGCTGGAGTAGCAATACTTATATCAGAAAAATTAGAATTTAAAATAAAGATTATTTAAAAAGACAGGAAGGACACTACATAATAATCAAGGGATCAATCCACGAGAAAGATATAACAATTGTAAATATATATGCACCCAACAACAGGAGCACCTCAATACATAAGGCAAATGCTAAACACCATAAAATTGGAAATCAACAGTAACACAATAATAGTAGGAGACTTTAACACTCCACTTACACCAATGGACAGACCATCCAAACAGAAAATAAATAAGAAAGCAGAAGCTTTAAATGACACATTAAACCGAATGGACTTAATTAATATTTATAGGACATTCCATCCAAAAACTACAGAACAAAGTTTCTTCTCAAGTGCACATGGAGCATTCTCCAGGATAGATCACATCTCAGGCTACAAAGTAAGCCTCAGTAAATTTAAGAAAATTGAAATCATACCAAGCATTTTTTCCAACCACAATGCTAAGAGACTAGATATCAATTACAGCAAAAAAAAAAATTCTGTAAAAAATACAAATACATGGAGGCTAAACAATACACTATTAAACAGCAAATAAATCACTGAAGAAATAAAAGAGAAAATGAAAAAATGTCTAGAAAGAAATGACAATTAAAACACAATTAGGGTGCAGCAAAAGCTGTCCTAAGAGGGAGATTTATAGCAATACAGTCCTATATCAAGAAACAAGAAAATTATCAAATAAACAAACCTAAACTTACACCTAAAACAATTACAGAAAGAAGAACAAAAATACCAAAAGTTAGCAGAAGGAAAGAAATCACAGAGATCAGATCAGAAATAAATGAAAAAGAAATGAAGGAAAGAATGGCAAAGATAAATACAATAAAAAGTCGGTTTTTGAGAACATAAACAAAATTGATAAACCATTAGCTAGACTCATCAGGCAAAATAAGAGAGAAGATGCAAAACAACAAAATTAGAAATGAAAAAGAAGTAACAATTGATACTGAAGACATACAAAAGATCATGAGAAACTACTACAAGCAACTATATGCCAATAAATAGGATAACCTGGAAGAAATGGATGAATTCTTAGAAAAGTACAATCATCCAAGACTGAACCAGGAAGAAATAGAAAATATGAACAGACCAATCACAAGCAGTGAAATTTACACTGTAATTAAATATTGCCCAATAAACAAAAGCCCATGGCCAGATGGCCGCACAGGCAAATTCTATTAAACATTTAGAGAAGAGCTAACAAGACAAGGGTGCCCACTCTCACCACTGTTATTCAACATATTTTTGGAAGTATTAGCCACAGCAATCAGATAACAAAAAGAAATAACAGGAATCCAAATTGGAAAAGAAGTAAAATTATCACTCTTTGCAGGTGTGATATTATATATAGAAAATTCTAAAGATGCTACCTGAAAACCACTAGTGCTAATTGATGAATTTACTAAAGTAACATGATACAAAATTAATGCACAGAAATCTCTTGCATTCTTCTACACTAACAATGAAAAATCATAAAGAGCAATTAAGGAAACACTCCCATTTACCATGACAACAAAAGAATAAAATACCTAGGAATAAACCTGCCTATGGAGGCAAAAGACCTGTATGCAGAAAACTCTAAGACACTGATGAAAGAAATCAAGGAGGATACAAACAGATGGATGGACATACCATGTTCTTGGATTGGAAGAATCAATGTTGTGAAAATGGACATACTACCCAAAGCAGTTTACAGATTCAACACAATCCCTATCAAATTACCAATGGCATTTTTCACAGAACTAGAACAAGAAATCTTACGATTTGTATGGAAATGCAAAAGACCCCGAATAGCCAAAACAATCTTGAGAAGGAAAGTTGGACCTGGTGGAATCATGCTCCCTGACTTCAGACTATACTACAAGGCTACAGTAATAAAGACAGTATGATACTGGCACAAAAACAGAAAGATAGATCAATGGAAAAGAATAGAGAGCCCAGAGAGAAACCCATGCACATATGTTTAACTTATCTTTGACAAAGAGGGCAAGAATATACAATGAAGAAAAGACAGGCTCTTTAAGAAGTGGTGCTGGGAAAACTAGCCAGCTATATGTAAAAGAATGAAATTAGAACACTTCCTAACACCACACACAAAAATAAACTCAAAATGTATTAAAGATATAAATGTAACCTAGACAGTATAAATCTCATAGAAGAAAACATAGACAGAACACTCTATGACATAAATCAAAGCAAGACCCTTTTTGACCCACCTCCTAGAATAATGGACATAGAAACAAAAAGAATTAAATGGGACCTAATGAAATTTAAAAGCTTTGCACAGCAAAAGAAACCATAAACAGGACTATAAGACAACCCTCAGAATGGGAAAAATATATTTGCCAACCAAGCAACTGACAAAGGATTAATCTCCAAAATAGACAAAGAACTCATGCAGCTCAATATCAAAAAAGCAAACAACACAATCCAAAAATGGGCAGAAGACCTAAATAGACATTTTTCCAATGAAGACATGCAGATGGCTAGCAAACACATGAAAAGATGCTCAACATCTCTAATCACTAGAGAAAGGCAAGTCAAACCACACTGAGGTGTCACCTCACACCGGTCAGAATGTCCATCATCAAAAATCTAGAAACAATAAGTGCTGGAGAGGATGTGGAGAAAATAGAACCCTCCTGCACTGTTGGTGGGAACGTAAAGTGGTACAGCCACTATGGAAAACAGTATGGATGTTCTTTAAGAAACTAAAAATAGAACTGGCATATGACCCAGCAATCCTGCTAGTGGGCATTTTCCCCAAGAAACTATAATCCAAAAAGATAAATGTACCACAATGTTCACTGCAACACTATTTACAATAGCCAGGAAATGGAAGCAATCTAAATGCCCATCAACAGATGAATGGGTAAAGAAGATGTGGCACATATATACAGTGAAATATTACTCAGCCATAAAAAGGAACAAAATTGAGTTATTTATAGTCAGGTGGTTGGACCTAGATTCTGTCATACCGACTGAAGTAAGCCAGAAAGAGAAAAACAAATACCATATGCTAATGCATATATATGGAATCTAAAAAAATGGTAGTGATGAACCTAGTGGCAGGGCAAGAATAAAGATGCAGATGTAGAGAACAGACTTGAGGACACTGGAGCAGGGGGGGAAGGGGAAGCTGGGTCTAAGCGAGAGAGTCGCATTGACATATATACACTAACAAATGTAAAATAGATAGCTCGTGGGAGGCTGCTGCATAACAGAGTGAGATCAACTCAATGATTGGTGATGACTTAGAGGTTTTGGATAGGGAGGGTGGGAGCAAGTCTTGGGAGGGAGAAGATATGGTATTATATGTGTAAATATAGCTAATTCACTTTGTTTTACAGCAGAAACTGGCACAACGTTGTAAAGCAATTATACTCCAATAAAGAGCTATAAAAATACACCAATAGCAATGTATTAGATAAAATAGTGAAACTATTCCATTTACAATTACAGTAAAAGTAATAAAAGATTTGGAATAAATTTAACCAATGAGGTAAATGATTTGAACAATGAAACTATAAGACATTGATAAAGAAATTTGTAGAAGCCACAAATAATGGAAAAGGTATTCCATTCCCATGAATTGGAAGGATAGGTAGAATTATAATGATCATACAACCTGAATCAATATACATATTCAGTGCAATCCCTATCGAAATCCCAACATAGTAAATAAGCTCATTTAAATTGGTCTTTGCTATGATTTATTGGATTTTACACCAAAAGCGAAGGCAACAAAAGGAAAAATAAACAAGCGGGACTACATCTAACTAAAAATTTTCTGCACAGAAAAGGAAACCATCAACAAAATGAAAAGGCAACATACTGAATGGGAGAAAATATTAGTAAAGCATATATCTGATAAAGGTTTACTATAAATAGCTCATGCAACTCAATAGAAAAAAATCTGATTAAGCAATGAGCAGAGGATCTGAATAGACATTTTTTCAAAGACAGATGGCCAAGATGGACATGAAAAATGTTCAACATTACTCATCATCCTGAAATGCAAATCAAACACAATGAGATATCACCTCACACCTGTTAGAATTGCTATCATAAAAATGACAAGAAATGTGTTGGCAAAGATGTGAGAAAATGGAACACTAGTGCACTGTTGGTGGGAATGTAAACACTTCAGTCACTATAGAAAAGAGTATGGAGGCTCCTCAAAGATTGCAAATAGAACTATCAATGATCCAGCAATTCTACTTCTTTGTATTTATCTGAAGGAAACACAAACACTAACTGAGAAAGATATATACATCTCCATGTTCATTGCAGCATTGTTTACAATAGCCAAGATGTGAAAGCAACCAAGCCCATTGATTAATAAATAGATAAATTGTGGTGTATATACACAATGGAATATTATTTCACCATAAGAATGAAATCTTGCCATTTGGGACAACCTGAAATGATCTTGACAGCATTATGCTAGGTGAAATGTCAGACAGAGGAAGACAAATACCATATGATCTCACTTGTGTGTGGAATGTAAGCAAACAAACAAAAACAAACTCATAGGTACAGAGAAAACACTGGTGGTTCCCTGAAGCAGGGTGTGGGGGATGAGCAAAACTGGTTAAAGGGATCAAAATGTACAAACTTTCAATTATAAAATATATGTCTTGATGATGTAATGCACAACATGTTGAGTATAATAAACAATATTCTATCCTATATTTGGAAATTGCTAATAGATTAGATCAAAGAATTCTCATCACAAGAAAAAAAAAAACAATTTTTACCTGTGTAGAGGTGAATATTAACTAGACTTATTTTGGTGACCATTTTGCAATATATACACATATGTAATCTTTATGTTATACATCTGAAAATAATATAAAGTTAAACATCAATTATATCTCAATTACAAATTCATTTTTCATATTTAATCTCATTTTTCAATTTTTAAACATTTTTAGTCTATTTTGGAACCATATTTGTTAAATTATATCTTTATATTTTTCCAATATCTGTTGCCAGTTATTATATATTGCTACTTTCTTTATCCTACCTCTCAATTCTTCAGTTTTTTTCCCCTTAATCCACAAGCTGGAATATATCTTGAGAACTGTTTGTTTTTGTGTGTTATATTGTTGTTTGTTTATATGTTTGAGGATGGGTAAATATGTTGCATACATTCAAAGTTCTTAACTATATGAGAATGACACCCCCCCACCTCTTCATAATAGGATGAAAAATTTTGTGAGTAGTTTTGTCACGATTTTCTTTCTCACCAAATTTAATAAGTGCTTCATTACCACATAGCATTTAAATTTGAAGCAAGTTTGTTTTCTTCTTCCCTCAATTTTCTTTTCTTGACTGGAAATTTGTACAGCTCTCTGCATTTGAAGAGTCATAATATTATGTACAATAATATATATAATCTTACAATATATAATAATATACATAATACTATGTAATTTCTTTTCAATAATAACTTTGAAAGAAAACATGTCCTTTTAAAATGTATAATCTGGTAATCTTCAGTTTATGAATGCTGTCCTCTCTATCTTTATTTCTCTTTTACCCTTTTTCTGGTCTTCTATTCTGGATACCAATTGCTCATATTGAGATCTAATATCTCTGTCTTCCATATCTATCATCTAACATATTTTTTAATTGATGATTTCCATTTATTGTTTTCCTCCAAATTAGAAGAGGGAGTAAGATTCTCTGGACAATGCTGATATCACTCTGTTATGCCTCTAACATTGATTTTATTATGTGATTGCATTTTAAATTTCTTTATAATTTCTATCTCATCAACCTCTTTTTTTAGTGTCCAAATCTCAATCATCTTGTTTTTCATGTCTATATATTGTCTTTTTTTCACTATGTTAATTGCTGTTACACAACACAGTGAATTGATATTTCTATGCATTTCAAAATGATTACCACCATAAAACTAGTTACTATCTATCACCATACAAAGATATTATATAATTATTGACTATAGTCCCCACACCATATATTTTATAACCGTAATTGATTTGTTTTGCATCGGAAGTTTGCACCTTTTATTCTCTGTCCCCTATTTTTCTCCTCTCCCAAAGCCCTCTGCTCTGACAACTACCATTTTTTCCTCTGTGTTTATGACTCTATTTCTGTTTTTTTATATCTGTTCATTTGTTTTGTTTTCTAGTATATAAGTGAAATAATAGGGTATTTGTCTTTCTCTTTCTGACTCATGTGACAGCATAATACACTGTAGGTCCACCATGTTGTTGCAAATGGCAAGATTTAATTCATTTTTATTGCTAGTATTCTGTTGTGTATATACCACACCTTCATTATCCATTAATATATTGATGTACATTTAGGTTGCCTCCATGTCTTGGCTGTTGTAAATAATGCTGCAATGAACACTGGGTTGCATATATCTTTTCAAATTACTGTTTTCCTATTTTTCAGATAAATACCCAGGAGTGGAATTGCTCTGTTGTATGATAGTTGTTTTTTTTTTTTTTTTTGTTTGTTTGTTTTGTTTTGTTTTTGAGGAGTAGCCTTACTGTTTTTTATAACAGAAGCACCAAAACACATTCCCAACAACAGTACATGAGGGTTATATTTTCTCCAATTCTTTGCCAACACATTACTTGTCTTTTTAATGACAGCCATTCTGGCAGGTCTGAGGTTATATTTCATTGTGGTTTTGATATACATTTCCAGGACAATGAGTGATGTTGACCATCTTTTCATGTGCCCATTGGCCATATGTACATCTTCTTTGAAAGATGTCTATCCAGACTCTCTGACCATTTTTCAACGGAGTTGTTTGGTTTTGATGTTTAGTTGTATCAGTTCTTTATATATTTTGGATATTAACCCCATTTGGATACATCATTTGCAAATATCTTCTCCCATTCAGTAGATGGCCTTTTCGTGTTGTGGACAGTTTCCTTCTCAGTGCAAAAGCTTTTTTAGTTTGATGTAATCTGATTTTTTTTAATTTTTTATTTTTTTTCTTTTTTTTCCCTTGCCTGAGGAGGTATATCCAAAAAATATATTACTAGGACCAATGTCAAAAAGCTTTCTCCCTATGTTTTCTTCAAGAAGTGTTATGGTTTCAGATCTTAAATTTAAGCCTTTGATCCATTTTGAATGTATTTTTGTATTTAGGGTGAGAGAATAGTCCAGTTTGATTCTTTTGCATGTGGCTGTCCAGTTTTCCCAAAACCATTTATTGAAAAGACTGTCTTTTTCCCACTTGTGTTTTTTCATCTCCTTTGTCATAGCTGAATTGCCCATAAAGTATGGGTTTATTCCTGGACTTTGTATTCTGTTCCATTGATCTATGTGTCTGTTTTTGTGCCATTACCATACTGCTTTAATTATTGTAGCTTTGTAGTATAGTTTGAAATCAGGGAGGAGATACCTCTACCTTCATTCTTCTTTCTCAAGTTTTTTTTTGGCTATTTGGAGTCTTTTGTGTTTCTGTACAAATTTTAGAATTATTTGTTCTAGTTTTGTGAAAAGTGCCACTGGTATTTTGATTGGAATTGCATTGACTCTGTAGATTGCCTTGGGTAGTATGGTCATCTTAACACAAACTTAATTTTGGAAAGCAGGTAGCAGCAAAATTTCAGACTAAGAAGTTCCAAACTCTCATCCCCCCACATAAATAACAAAAACAAAATCAGTAACAGACTGAAACAACTTTATTGAAGCTCTGAAAAACAGTCAAATGTTCATATCAATAGAGTGAATGTCCTGTCAATAAAAAGCTATCTTTATAAGGGTTAGAAAGTTTTGTGGCATTTCTTTATTTAGTCCTACCCATTCCCCTTCCTGGTGCTATAGCAGTCTTGGTCTTGAAGCAGTGGTATCCCAATAACAATGATTCATATTCTTGCAAGAGCAGGTAGGCTAAATAAATAAATGGTGTCCAAATTGCAAAAGAAGAGACAAAATTATCTCTGTTTGCAGATTACACAATCCTATATGTAGAAAACCCTGAAGATTTTACAAAAAAAATTGTTAGAGCTAATAAATGAATTGAACAAAGTTACAAGGTACAAAATCAACCCATGAAAATCAGTAGTATTTCTATGCAATAAACAATGAACAATCCAAAGATAAAATTGAGCAAACAGTTCCATTTACAAGAGCATTACAGAGAAGTAAATATTTAGAAATAAGTTAAACCAAGAAGGTAAAAGACTTTTATAGCGAAAACTACAAAATTTTGCTCAAAGAAGTATAATTCTTTATTTATAAATATTTATTTATAAGAAATAAATAAGTGGAAAGACAGCCCATATTCATGGATTGGAAGACATACTACTGTTAAGATGGCAATACTACCAAAACAATCTATAGATTTACTACAATCCCTATCAAAATCCCAATGATGTTTTTGCAGAAATGTCAAAACCCATCCTAAAATTCTTGTTAAATGGAGAGGGATCCCAAGTAATCAAAACAACCTTAAAAAAGACCAAAAGTGAAAGATTCACACTTTTTTTAATTTTTTTATTTATTTTTATTGATTTATAGTTGATTTAGAATGTTGTGTTAATTTCTGCTATACAGTAATGTGATTCAGTTATATATATATATATTATATATATACACACATATATGTATATATACATACATTATCTTTTATATTCATTTCCATTATGGCTTATCACAGGATATTGAATATAGTTCCCTGTGTTATACCTTGCTGTTTATGCATTCTATATATAATATAATAGTTTGTATCTGCTAACCCCAAACCCCCAGTTCATCCCTCCCCACTCACCCCTCTTGGCAACCACAAGTCTGTTGTCTATGTCAGTGAGTCTGTTTCATATATAGGTTCATCTGTGTCATATTTTGGATTCCACATGTAGGTGGTATCTGCATTTCTCCTTTTTACTTACTTCACTTTGTCTACCCATGTTGCTGCAAATGGCATTATTTCATTCATTTTTATGGCTGCATAGTATTCTACTGTAAATATGTACCATATCTTCTTTATCCATTCATCTGTTGATGGATGTTTAGGTTGTTTATATGCCTTGACTATTGTGAATAGCACTACTATAAACATAGGTGTACATGTATATTTTCAAATTATAGTTTTGTCCAGATATATGCCCAGGAGTTGGTTTATGTATGTATATCAAAACTACGAGACACAACCTCACACTCATTAGGATAGTGAAAATTAACAAGTGTTGGTAACGATGTAGAGAAATTAGAATGCTTGTGTGTTGCTGTTGGGAATGTAAAATTTTACAGCCACTGTGAAAAACAGTTTGGGTGATTCTCCAAAATGTTAAACATAGAATTATCATATGATTTACCAATTCCATTGTATATACTCAAAAGACTCAAAAGCAGGAACTAAAATAGCTAAACATATATCAACATTCATAATAATAGTATCATTTACAATAGCTAAAAGGTGGAAACATCTTGTATGCCCATCAACAGATGAGTAGGTCACATGTACATGGTGTATACATGCAATGATATACACATTCAATGGGTATGTACATATAATGGAATATTACTCGGCCTTGAAAAATGAATTTCTTATATAAGCTACAACATGGATGAACCTTGAAACCCTTATGCTAATTGAAATAAGCCAGGCACAAAAGGACAAATATTGTATGAGTCCATTTATATGACATACATAGAATAGACAGATTAACAGAGAAAGAAAGTAAAACAGTGGTTAGCAGGGGCTTGGGCAAGAGAGAAATGGAGAATTATTGTTTATTTGGTACAGATATTTTATTTGGGATGATGAAAAAGTTCTAGAAATTGGTAGTGGCGATGATTTCACAACATGATGAATGTACTTAGTTACTGAATTGTACACTCAAAAAATGGTTAAAATTACATTATGCATATTTTACCACAATATTAAAAAACAAACTTTGAGGCAATTAAGGTGTTGTGAACACAGAATATTTGATGGTATTAAAGCATTCTATAATACGTTCTTTTAGTTGTGTAAAGATATGGTTATTTGTTTAAATATAATCCTTATTCTTTCAAAATGAATACTAAACTATTTGCAGATGGGATTTTCTTTAAAATAATTGGAAAGATTGTTTAGATGAATCAGCATTGGCCATGAATTAATAAGAACTAAATTGAGTCATGAATAAATACTGATTAATTATATTATTCTATCTTTGTATATGTTTAAAACTTTCAACAATAATGGATTTAAGGAAAAAAGCCATTGGGCAGTACAAAATAAATATGTATTTTCTCTGTTATATTGCATTTTGACAACTAAACCTCTGCTGGGAACTCTAAGCTTCCAATTCCTCCATCTTTTCCACCCTAGCCTTTTCTCCACCACAGGGTCCTAGTTCCATTTTGACATTATCCTGCATAATGAAAGCCTGGAGTTCTGTAGTTCATGGGAGGAAAAGAGGGCTCCCAATTCCTATGTTTGATTAGATTTGGTTCTTCTTTATTCTCCAATGAAGAATGTGTACAAGACAAGCCAAATTTTATTGCTCTTATTAATCCCCTCTGATGTTGTTACTTCTTTGCATTATTTTGCTAGACATCCTCTCACTAGGTATTCACATAGGATGGGACAGGAAACAATTTTGCAGGAAGTAAATTATAGATGCATTGCAGAGGGGTGTGTGTCAGACTATCTAGGTCCAGACACCAAACCAACTATCTGTGCTACTTTGGCTAGTTACTTGTCATCTTTCATTCTCAGTTTTCTGAAATATAAAATAGGAGTAATAAAGGCACCTGCTTGATATGATTTTTATTAGAGTTAAATTAAATAATGAATGCAAATTACCTGGCCTAAAGAAAGCACTCAAAACAATCGCTATCATTATTATATGTTCACTGACATTGTGTCTTATTGTTTATTAGTTGGTGGGTGAAAAATAGCCACATTCTAATTTGCATCCCTTTAATTACTGGTTTATTTGCTATTTTGTTTTTTTTCTCCCTTTCTATATTTTGTTGGTTCTATTCCTTTATTCAAGTTTAATAGATAGGTTTTGTTTTTCTTATTGGCATATAACCACTGTAAGAGTTGAAGGGTATAGTGAAGTCTTTTTTTTTAAGATTTTTCCTTTAATATGCCATGAGATATCTTGATTGTATATTTTCCAAAGCACTTTTCCAGCCGCATCTCCCAACCCTTCCAAAAGCTTTCGCCAGTCTTTGCAATGCAATAAAAGATGATGGATTATAGTTCTGTCCACCTTCTCTTTTCGAAAGCAAATAATCCTAATGACTTAAATGGTCACACATTCTTATCTAATAAGGAAAAACATTTACAAATATCAGAAATGCAGTTCTGAGACATTTGCATTAATTTTGAACTGAATCAGCATTTTGTGGGTTTTAAAAAAAGGCAGTAGTTGTAATTCACTACTTGCTGACAAACACGTTTCTGCTGAGGGAAGGGGAAGACAGGGAGAGTGAGTGCTGCATTTCTCCATTGGCCCCAAAGTGCTAATTCCACAAAGGGATACATCAAACAGGCAACCATGGTTTTAAAACTTTTTACTGCAATATAACAATGAAGTAAATAGTAATTAGACACCTACCAATTTTCCCCCCAAAAAAACTAAAAAAGTGTAAATAGGAAAATAACTCTGCCTATACTTGTACAGCTTCTCAAATCATGTTAGAAGGGTCTCACATTCAATGATCAAGAAATTTAAAATAGCAGTAATTATTTTCATTTAAGAAAAGATTCACTTTCTCCCCCCTCAACCCCAAGTATTTATCATGAAAGAATGGGCTTTCTTACACATTAATTTTATAGTTAGTTGAAGCAGCAACAATAACCATCAATAATTTGGCATTTCTGTTTACAGTTATGCCAATTTTTTTTTTCAATTTCACAAAGCCATTATCCAGTGTTGCCATAAAATAGGGACTGTAGATTCTAGGTAGCAAAGATTCTTTCTGAAACCAATGTTAAGTCAAAGAAATGTAATGAGGTCTTTCTTTCAAGTAGAATGTACAAGAACCACTTTGTCATTCAAATTCAAATTTTATAAAAACATTCCAGTGCTGAGGTGTGAAAAAGTCCAGGATCAAGCCTTGAAAAACTTTAACATCTTATTCAGTTTTGGCTCTTAGAGTTGAAAAGTGAATTGGATGGTGTAGCCACTTTAGAAAATATCCTGAAAGTTCCTCAGAAAGTTCAATGTAGAGTTACCATGTGACCCGGCAATTCTACTCCTAGGTATCTACAGGGAAATGAAAACATATGCCTACACAAAAACTTGTACATAAATGTTCAGTGCAGCATTATTTATAATAGCTCTAAAATGGAAACCACATAAATTTTCAACAGCTGATGATTGGATTAAACAAAAAGTGATATATCTATACAATGTAATATTATATGGTAATGAGAAGGAATGAAGTACTAGTAAGTTCTACAATGTGGATGAATGTTGAAAACAATGCTATGTGAGAAAATGAAGCTACAGTTTGGCAGATGCTGCATATCTGCATAGCAAATGCTCCTCTTGGGTATCCTTTCTTCCATATTTATAGCTCTCACCGGTTCTGCTAACACCATCTCTCCCCTGTTCCTTTCAGGTTAAAATCTTCATTCTATTGTTTGTCCCTGGGTATTTCAACACTCCCTATTGATTTCCTTCATCCCTCCTGTATGTCTGTAAATAACCTTTCACTAAAATTTCTTCTGTTAAATCACTTAAGTATGATATCTGTTTTTCCCTGGACTCTGACAGTTAAGTATGTTAAGATACTTGCAAGAAAGCCTCATCTATTTTAACTGATATTTTTAAGAATAAACATTTAGAGAGAAAAAGATGGCGGCGAAGTAGAGAGACGTGGAGTGCATCCCTCTCCACAGATGCATTGGGAATGCACAGAAGGACGCAGTCATTCCCACAGAGAACCAGCTGAACACCAGCAGACAGCCTCAGACACCAGAAAGGGCTGCGGGGAGCCTGACATAGCCGGTAGGGAGGCATCTACGAGGGCTCAAAGAGGGTGAAGCGGCGGAGCTGTGGCAGACGGGAGGGAGTGAGAAACATACGGAGGGTCCGCAGCGCAGCTCAGCGTTCCCGGACCGAGACATCGATCCACGGCTGAACGGAGGGTCCAGGAGCGGGAGCGTGGGAACCGGACAGCTGGTTCAGGGGGAGAAACATTGTTGCCGGTGGGGTGACGGACAGAGAGGACAGGAGGGAGGAGGTCCGCGGAGAGGAGTGCCCGTCCCTGAGAGCTGCCCGGCCATGATGGCGGCTGGAGGCTGCAGGCTCCCGGGCGGGGGGGAGGAGCCGCGCGCATAGCCTCTCCCTCTCTTTCGGTGCCTCTGCAACAGGCAGCGGAGAGACGCCCTGCGGGCCACGTAAGGCACTCAGGGATAACAAACACCCTCAGGCGCTCGGGCGGGGCTAGATTAAAACTCCTTGCAACGCCAGCAGCAGGGAGGCTGCCGAGAGAAAAAAAAAAACCAGCATCAAAAAGAAAAAACCCTGAGAGAGGCCCAACTCTAAGACTTTCTGTGTACGCCTGAGCCACCAGCACCCTCTGCAACAGGCACCTCCAAGCCTGACTGAAGCAACAGTGTGCCACTGCTCACTCACTCCCAGGAGAAGGAGCCACTATTGCACCCTCTCCCTCCCCACACACCGAGGCTTACAGACGAACAATAAAGTAACCTCTGCTGGTCACAGAATAACGCAAAAAAAAAAAAAAAAAACCCAAGGCAAGGAGAAGGACACTTACAGCTGAGACGCTAAGGAAACAGAAATAGTAGTATCAATACCTATTGAACTGGTCCATTCGGGGATCAGTTCTGGATTTTTTTTTTTTTTCCTTTCTCTCTCTCTCTTTTTTTTTTTTTTTTTTTTTGATTTATTAAATACGATCTTAGCCCTAAGGGATCTACAAGTTTTACAACATAATTTTTTAAGGATATTTTTTACTTTTTTTTTTTTTTTTTTTTTTTTTTTTTTGCCTTTTTATATACTTCTATATCTAGCTAAGTTTTTGGTAGTACGGACAAAATATCTTTCATACTTTCCTTTCATCCCTTTCTTTTATAAACTTCTATTCCTTTCTTTTTCTTTGCATATTTCCAACCACATTATGCTCTTCTGTTCCCCTTTCTTCCAGCCATTTTAAGTGTATTTTATCTTAACATACTTATAAGCAACACTATCGGTCTGCTCAGACTCCTTGCTCTATTCTCCAGATGATGCACTGCCTTGGTATTAATATTAGGCTTTTGTCTTTATCTTAGTTCTTAGTACAGTTGTCTAATTACATTCTGAGAATCTCCATTCTCTCTGGTGGTACTCCAGCTCGTTTCTATATTTGATCCTAGCTTACAAAATCTCCCTGGATTGATGTTTGTATGTGTAGGGTGTTATTTGTTGTTTGTTTGCTTTTGCTTTTGTCTCTGATTTGTTCTGTTTCAGTTGTCAATTTATGCTGGGTTTCTCTTTGAATATCTGATAGCACACTGGGGTTCTGTCAGGTCTTTCTAGAGCCTTATGTCCTAACGGATTCAATAATTGTGTGTCTTATACATGTATGTGTTTCCTAGACTGAATATTCGTCTAATCCAATACTTGGACATTAGTCTGAGGCTTGGACAGTCTTCTATAAACACCTCTATCACCAGGACAAGCAACCCCAAAAGCTTGGACAACCATGAGGAAACAAAGAAACACCATGCAGGCAAAGGAGCAGGAAAAAAACCCACAAGACCAAATAAATGAGGAGGAAATAGGAAAAATGCCTGAAAAAGAATTTAGAGTAATGATAGTAAAAATGATACAAAATCTCAATAACAAAATAGAGAAAGTACAAGAAACAGTTCATAAGAACTCAGAAAAACAAACAGCAATGGATAACAAAATAACTGAAATTAAAAATACTCTAGATGCTCTAACCAGCAGAATGACGGAGGCAGAAGAACGAATAAGTGAGTTGGAAGATAGAATGGGAGAAATAAACGCCACAGAGCAGGAAAAAGATAAAAAAATAAAAAGACTAGAAGACAGCTTCAGAGACCTCAGTGATAACCTTAAACGTACCAACATTCGAATCATAGGCATCCCAGAAGAAGAAGAAAACAAGAAAGGGTCTGAGAAAATATTTGAAGAGGTTCTAGTGGAAAACTTCCCCAACATGGGAAAGGAAATAATGAACCAAGTCCAAGAAGCACAGAGAGTCCCATACAGAATAAACCCAAGGAGAAATACACCAAGACACATATTAATCAAACTAACGACAATTAAACACAAAGAAAAAATATTAAAAGCAGCAAGAGAAAAGCAACAAACAACATATAAGGGAAAACCCATAAGGATAACAGCTGACCTTTCTACAGAAACTCTGTTGGCCAGAAGGGAATGGCAGGATATACTGAAAGTCCTGAAAGAGAGAAACCTACAGCCAAGAATACTCTACCCAGCAAGAATCTCATTCAGATTTGAGGGAGAAATCAAAAGCTTTCCAGACAAGCAAAAGTTAAGAGAATTCAGCACCACCAAACCAGCCTTACAACAAGTGCTAAAGGAACTTCTGTAAGTAGGAAACACAAGAAAAGGAAAACACCTACAAATACAAACCCAAAACAATTCAGAAAATGGTAATTGGAACACACATGTCAATAATCACTTTAAATGTAAATGGATTAAATGCTCCAACCAAAAGACACAGCCTGGCTGAATGGATACAAAAACAAGACCCTTCTATATGCTGCCTACAAGAAACCCACTTCAGACCAAGGGATACATATAGACTGAAAGTGAAGGGATGGAAAAAGATATTCCATGCAAATGGAAGTCAAAAGAAAGCTGGAGTAGCAATACTCATATCAGACAAATTAGACTTTAAAGTAAAGACTATTAAAAGAGACAAGGAAGGGCACTACATAATGATCAAGGGATCCATCCAAGAAGAACATATCACAATGGTAAATATCTATGCCCCCAATATAGGAGCACCTCAATACATAAGGCAAATGCTAACAGCTATAAAAGGGGACATCGACAGGAACACAATTATAGTGGGAGACTTGAACACCCCACTTACATCAATGGACAGATCATCCAAACAGAAAATAAATAAAGACACACAAGCTTTAAATGACACATTAGACCATCTCGACTTAATTGATATTTATAGGACATTCCATCCAAAAACGACAGACTACACTTTCTTCTCAAGTGCACACGGAACATTTTCCAGGATAGATCACATCTTGGGTCACAAATCAAACCTCAGCAAATTCAAGAAAATTGAAATCATATCAAGCATCTTCTCAGAACACAACGCCATGAGACTAGATATCAATTACAGGAAAAAAACTGCAAAAAATACAAACACATGGAGGTTAAACAATTCACTCTTAAACAACCAAGGAATCACTAGAGAAATCAAAGAGGAAATCAAAAAATATCTAGAAACAAATGACAACGAAAACACAACAACCCAAAACCTATGGGACACAGCAAAAGTAGTTCTAAGAGGGAAGTTTATAGCAATACAGTCCTACCTTAAGAAACAAGAAAATGATCGAATAAACAACCTAACCTTACACCTAAAACAACTAGAGAAAGAAGAACAAAGAAACCCCAAAGTGAGCAGAAGGAAAGAAATCATAAAGATCAGAGCAGAAATAAATGAAAAAGAAAGGAAAGAAACCATAAGAAAAATAAATAAAACTAAAAGCTGGTTCTCTGAGAAGATTAACAAAATTGATAAACCATTAGCCAGACTCATCAAGAAAAAAAGGGAGAAGATGCAAATCAACAGAATTAGAAATGAAAAAGGAGAAGTCACAACGGACACCTCAGAAATACAAAACATCATGAGAGACTACTACAAGCAACTATATGCCAATCAATTTGATAACCTGGAAGAAATGGATACATTCTTAGAAAAATACAATCTTCCAAGACTGAACCAGGAAGAAATAGAAACCATGAACAGACCAATCACAAGTACAGAAATTGAGGCAGTGATTAAAAATCTCCCAACACACAAAAGCCCAGGACCAGATGGATTCACAGGCGAATTCTATCAAACATTTCGAGAAGAGTTAACACCTATCCTTCTCAAACTCTTCCAAAATATTGCAGAAGGCGGAGCACTCCCAAACTCATTCTACGAGGCTACCATCACCCTGATACCAAAACCAGGCAAAGATGTCACAAAAAAAGAAAACTACAGACCAATATCACTGATGAATATAGATGCAAAAATCCTCAACAAAATACTAGCTAACAGACTGCAACAGCACATTAAAAAAATCATACACCACGATCAAGTGGGGTTTATCCCTGGGATGCAAGGATTCTTCAATATACGCAAATCAATCAACGTGATACATCATATCAACAAATTGAAGGATCAAAACCATATGATCATTTCAAAAGATGCAGAAAAAGCTTTTGACAAAGTTCAACACCCATTTATGATAAAAGCTCTCCAGAAAATGGGCATAGAAGGAAATTACCTCAACATCATAAAAGCCATATATGACAAACCAAAAGCCAACATTGTTCTCAATGGAGAAAAACTGGAAGAATTCCCTCTAAGAACAGGAGCAGGACAAGGGTGTCCACTCTCACCACTGTTATTCAACCTAGTTTTGGAAGTGTTAGCCACAGCAATCAGAGAAGAAAAATAAATTAAAGGAATCCAAATTGGAAAAGAAGAAGTAAAATTATCACTCTTTGCAGATGACATGATACTATATATAGAAAACCCTAAAGACTCTACCAGAAAACTGCTAGCACTCATTGATGAGTTTAGTAAAGTAGCAGGATACAAAATTAATGCACAGAAATCTCTTGCATTCCTATACACTAACAACGGAAGAGCAGAAAGAGAAATTAAGGAGACTCTCCCATTCACCATTGCAACAAAAAGAATCAAATACCTAGGAATAAACCTGCCTAAGGAGGCAAAAGATCTGTATGCAGAAAACTTTAAGACACTGATGAAAGAAATCAAAGATGACACAAACAGATGGAGGGACAGACCATGTTCCTGGATTGGAAGAATCAACATCGTGAGGATGACTGTACTACCCAAAGCAATTTACAGATTTAATGCAATCCCGATCAAATTACCAATGGCATTTTTCACAGAACTAGAGCAAGAAATCTTACGATTTGTATGGAAACGCAAAAGACCCCGAAGAGCCAAAGCAATCTTGAGAAGGAAAAATGGAGTTGGTGGAATCAGGCTTCCTGACTTCAAACTATACTACAAGGCCATAGTGATCAAGACAGTATGGTACTGGCACAAAAATTGAAAGGAAGATCAATGGAATAGAATAGAGAACTCAGAAGTAAGCCCAAACACATATGGGCACCTTATCTTTGACAAAGGAGGCACGAGTATACAATGGAAAAAAGACAGCCTCTTCAATAAGTGGTGCTGGGAAAATTGGACAGCAACATGTAAAAGAATGAAATGAGAACACTTCCGAACACCATACACAAAAATAAACTTCAAATGGATTAAAGACCTACATGTAAGGCCAGACACTATAAAACTCCTAGAGGAAAACATAGGCAGAACACTCTTTGACATACATCAAAGCAACATCCTTTTTGACCCACCTCCTAGCATCATGGAAATAAAATCAAGAATAAATGAATGGGACCTCATGAAACTTAAAAGCTTTTGCACAGCAAAAGAAACCATAAACAAGACTAAAAGGCAACCCTCAGAATGGGAAAAAATAATTGCCTATGAAACAACGGACAAAGGATTAACCTCCAAAATATACAAGCAGCTCATGAAGCTTAATACCAAAAAAGCAAATAACCCAATCCACAAATGGGCAGAAGACCTCAATAGACATTTCTCCAAAGAAGACATACAGATGGCCAACAAACACATGAAAAGATGCTCAACATCACTCATCATCAGAGAAATGCAAGTCAAAGCCACAATGAGGTATCACCTCACACCGATCAGAATGGCCATCATCACAAAGTCTGGAAACAACAAATGTTGGAGAGGGTGTGGAGAAAAGGGAACTCTCCTGCACTGTTGGTGGGACTGTAAGTTGGTACAGCCACTGTGGAAAACAATTTGGAGGTTCCTTAAAAAACTACAAATAGAACTACCATATGATCCAGTCATCCCACTCCTGGGCATATACCCAAAGAAAACCATAATCCCAAAAGAAACTTGTACCATAATGTTTATTGCAGCACTCTTTACAATAGCCAGGACATGGAAGCAACCGAAATGCCCATCAACAAATGAATGGATACAGAAGATGTGGCATATATATACAATGGAATATTACTCAGCTATAAAAAGGGATGAGATGGAGCTATATGTAATGAGGTGGATAGAACTACAATCTGTCATACAGAGTGAAGTAAGTCAGAGAGAGAAGGACAAATATTGTATGCTGGCTCACATATACGGAATCTAAAAATGGTACTGATGAACTCAGTGACAAGAACAAGGAAGCAGATACAGAGAATGGACTGGAGAACTCGAGGTATGGGAGGGGGCGGGGGGTGAAGGGGAAGCTGAGAGGAAGTGGGAGAGTAGCACAGACATGTATATACTACCAACTGTAAAATAATCAGTGGGAAGTTGTTGTATAGCAGGGGGAGTCCAACTCGAGGATGGAGGATGCCTTGGGGGACTGGGGCGGGGAGGGTGGGGGGGATTCGAGGGGGGGTGGCAGGGAAGGGAGGGAATGTGGGGATGTGTGTGTAAAAACAGTTGGTTGAACCTGGTGTACCCCCCAAAAAAATAAAATAAAATAAAATAAAATAAAAAGAATAAACATTTAATTTTATAGCACATTTTAATTTTTTGTGTTTTTTATGTTTAAAAAATTATTTCTAATACTCTCTTTCGGCTAAATTTGGTGGCTTTGTAAAACTTGAATTAAAATCTTAGTCTATTCCTTCTTGTAAATAATGAATAATATGTTTAAGACTATCTTTTTTTCTAAATATACTCAGTCCTAAGGCTTTAATATTTATCATTACCATTGATTTCTGAACAATCTATTATTGCTTTTTTTTTTAATGGGTTGAAAATTCTTTAACTTCTAAAAATATTAATATATAAAAATGAATACTTAACAAGTAAAGCTAAAATCTCTTTTGATGCTCCCATTCCTAATTTCTGTTCCCTCTCCTGTCTCCCTTCCTTTTAAATGTTTTCTGTGTTTTCTTATTTATTTTTATGTACATGTGGAAAATACATAGCATGCGTAGGGAATTTTTAAAAAGTTATCATATTAGGCATTTCTTCAACACACTTTTTTTCATTCGAGAATGAAAGATTTACATTTTGGAGATCTACATTTAGTTGAACTTTATTTTTTAGCATCCATAGTTAACATACTACAGTATATTTAGCCAATTCTCTACATTGTATCAAGTGGTTAAGAACATTGACTCTCTAGTCAACTTGCCTGGCTAGAATCTTGGGACACTGGGGCAAATTACTTAATCACTCTGTGACTCATTTTTTTTCTATCAACAAGATGCTGGTAATAATATTTTCTCTGTATGGTTGTTGTGGGGAATAAATGTGGTAATACATGTAAAGCCTTTACAGTAGCATCCACCACATGGGAATCATGTACTAAATGTCAGCTATTACTCTTTATTAATATTCACTTTATTTCTAGTTTTTTTCATCTCTACAAAAAATGCCTGGTAATATGACTAAATTGATGCTCGGTGATTGAATGCCTTCAGTGTATACTTCTTTGAACTTGTGTATGACTTTTTTTTTTGCAGTACATACCAAGTAGGGAAATTGCTGTGCTACAAAGCATGTCTATACCTAATTTTATTTTAACTTGTATTTCCTTGGTAGAGAGGTTAAGAATCACTTCCTAAATTTATTATTATTTCCTCTTACTTTTTGGTAACTTGTCTCATATCTTTTGCCCATTTTTCTTATTGATTTTGTAGAAGCTTTTAAAAAACATTATATTTTATCAGTTATATACACTATAAATAGCTTCCTCCAGTCTACCACCTGATTTTTTTGAAAACAGAAATTTTTAAATATCTGATACAGTAAAACATTGTTTTCTTTGGTGATTTTTGCTTTCTTTATTTAAGCAATCCTTCTTTATTCCAAGGTCATATGACAGTCTTCTATGTTTCCTTTTATTACATTTATACTCACTTCTTTTTACATCATTGATACACCGGGAAAAATGTTTTGTTAATGGTGTAAGCTTAGACTCTAATATTGTTTTCTCAATGGATAATCATTTTTTCCAAAAACATTTACTGACTAGCTCATCCTTGCCCCTGACTTAACATGCTTGTTTTGTGACGCTAGTATCTCATTACTAATACTGTATCATATTACACTACACACATTCACATACACATATACACATATTAACTGGATTCTCTATTGCTTTCCAACATCAATACCTTATTGTTTTAATTACTAAAACTTCAGGTTAAATTTTGATATATGCTAGGGCTGCACCAACATTTTTGTTATCTTCTTTCAAAATTATTTTGATGATATTTCAATATTTACACTTCCATGTGGATTTTAGAACAAATTTGATGTTTCATAGAACATCCTACTCAATTACTTCATTAGTTTGAATAGTTTATTAGCCAATTCTGAATTTTCTACTTAGACAACATTTGCAAGTAATGGCAGTGCTACATTGAACAGCAGCATTAATAACAAGAATTATTCTCTTGTTCCTGATTTTAATGACTATGCTCCTAAAATCTCACCAGATATACATTCAGAGCATCAATACTTATTCCATATACAATCCCTTCTCTGTTGGGGCTCATTGCATCTGACTTTACCATCCACTACTTGTTGTCAAAATCTGATTACCTCCTAGTCACCTCTCTCCCCCTACTAAATATTGGCGCTTTACCCACTTTCCTTTTATCTTAGGTTCTGCCATTATTCCCAGTGAAATAAACAACCATGTGGAATACATATCAAATATACTGGCCTCTTGCTTATTAATTTCCTTATTATCAGAGGCCTTTATTTCCAGTCCACTTCGGTCATCTACTCCCATAATCACACTCTCAACCTTATCATTATCCTGGATTTTACAATATCAAATTCCTCATCCAGAACTTTGAAATACCAAAGTCAAATTTTGTCAACAATAACAATCTCTTATTCTTTTCTCTAGCTCAATGGAAGAGACCTAACTCTCTTTTCCAATGTAAGGATAATCTATTTGTATTTTGGATTCCCTTCCGTGCCACTCTCTCAGGAACCAAGCTCCACTAATATTCCCATCTCTCTTGTATCTTGAATCTGTGCCTCTCTAATGGTCTCTTCCTATCAATATTTAAACATAGTCAAGCTTCTCTTATACCCTTCTATCTGTGTAATATTGAGATATACCTCTTTTGTTGTGATATATAGGCCCTATGTTCTCCATTAGGAAACATTTACATACGTCTTTGAGGTCAAAAGAGTTGTAGATCTTGACAATATGTTCATCAGAAATATAGGAGCATACATGAGACTTTATTCTAAGGATTAGACCAAGGAGGATGAAATACAAGACTTAGGCCAAATTTATTGGTATGCATGCATTCATCTAAATTTGGGGATGCAATACATCAGGCTGAGCACTGAAGAATGGTGCTGATTATCTTGCAGGTTTGTTAAAATGAAACTTAACTCAATAATGGTTTATAGTCAATGAAGTTGAAATGCCAGAACTTTCCTGGCACACTATAGAAGAAGAACTGTAAAGATCCAAGAAGATTGAAATGGATATATTATATGCAATCCTCTAATCATATCCCCCACCAAGGCATTAAGAATAATGAGTACTGGTGTGGTCAAGCCCAAGTGGCCTCTGTTAACCACCACAGACAAGGCGAAAGCAATTGATACATTAGATAAACCAAAACCATAAGGCTATAACAGTAATGAATGTATTTTGTCTCTCAAGATCCTCTGGTAATGGCTAATTAGTCATGCCATCCTTAGGTATGAATTGGACAACCTATTAAGCTGATACTTGATGCATTTAAGCAGAAAAAATGAGGTCTGTTGGGCAGCAAACTAACTTGAGTGACCATCCTGGGGTTTTTAGCCTGGTACTAAGTTTCCATTCCTGAGACTATTCACAGAATTGGAAACCTTTGCTTTAGAGAGGCTGGATGCATTTTTTGAGAATCCTTGAAAGGGAACCACGATTGTATATTTTTATTATTCACCCAATCTCTGTCCAGAGGTATCCACGTCCATTTACCAGGATAGCTGGATAAAGATGAAATACCCAGATTTTCTGGAAATTATTGGACAACTAGAAGAATGATTCTTCTTTGTTCCCTGACTCATGGAGTGAGAGTTATTATTGCAGGAAAGGGCAAAATGGAATCACGAGAACTCTTCATACTCCAATTATCCTTATACCTTATCAAGAGTGTAAATCAAAAGGGGAAGGAAGTACAGAGTTTAGTACTATTATCAAAGATACAAAAATGATATTTCCTGCCACATGGCCATTTAATTTGATTTGACAGGGGGCAAAAGCCAGGTGTGTCTTAGAGAATGACTGGGGATTACTGTTAATTTATTCAGGGTATGAGGATAATTCCAGCTTTAGCTATGAATGTGATGTCTCTATTGAAGCAAATCAACACAGATATTGGCAGTTAATATGCAGTCATTTCTATGCCAAATCCCTTACTCCTCCCTTATTTTTTTCAGTAAAGAAAATCAGAAGCAGTTCGCCTTCATGTGGCCTTCACTTTCTTGTATTAGGCCTATATAATCTCCTCTGCTCTCTGTTAAAATTTCATCAGGAACAACTCTTATTGTGTTGATATCCTCCATAAAACATCATGCTGGTCCATTACATTGATGACATTATGCAAAGTAGACCTGGTGCAAAGAAAATAACAAGCATTAAAGGTGCCATAGTAAGACACATGCCTGTCAGAGGCCTGTCTCATCTTTGTTATTTTCTAGGGATCCAGCAGCCTGAGACCTATCAGGATATCCTCTCTAAGGTGGGAAACTATTATTGTGCTTTGAACTATCCATCATGAAGAAAGAGATACAATGACTGGTAGACCTTTTAGAGTTTTGGAGGAAACACACACAATACTTGGGCTTGCTGCATCAACTAATTTACTAGGTAATGCATAAAGTTGTCAGTGTGGAGTATGCTCTAGAACAAGAAAAATCTCTAAAATATATCTAGGCTCTAGTTTAAGTTGCTATGCCACTTGGGCCTTATAACCCAGCAGACACATCGGTATTGAAATTTTCTGCAGCAAAGTTGCTCTAGGAAAATCACAATGTCAACTCTTAAGATTCTGTTGTAAGGCTAGGCTGTCTTCTTCTGACAAATGTTTTCAATTTGAAATGTCATTTCTGTCTTTTTAACAGGCCTGCTAGAGCCTGAATGAGTTAACATAGAACACCAAGGGACTATGAAACTCAAACTTCTCATCATAAAATTAATATTACCTGATTAACTGAATCCTTAAAATCAGATATGAAGAATGGCATACTGAAGATTGAGTGACTATGCCAGTTGAGAGACAGCAACCTTAAATCTTCAGTCAATAAAAGATGTCCTGTCCCCCAAAGCCAGGAGTCAATGGGTGGAAGTGGAAGTTTTCCCTCTCACTATTATATCTAACAATGTATTGAAGGAATTTTTGCTTCCTGTTACCACAATATTGGGTTTGATGATATTGAAATTCCTATTACTCAAAGGTAGAATGCTTCCAGCAGCGAACAGAGTCATGGTTTCATTAAGCTGGAAGCCGAGGCTGATTCTTAGCCATTTGAGGTGCCTCATGAGCTAACAGGCGCAGAATCACTTGCTGCCTGGGGTGATTGATTCTGATTACCAAAGGGAAATTGGATTGCTGCTACAGAGTAAAGCCAAGGAGCACTATTTCTGGAACTCAATGGATTCACAGAGGTGCCTCTTTTACCAAATAGCCCCAATTAGTGAAAAACTACAACAAATACAGGACTGTCAAGGCTCAGATCCTTCAGTGATAAAGATTTGGGTTATCCCACTAGACAAACCAAAACACACCCAGCCAAGATGCTGCAGAGTGCAAAGGAGGACAATGAATTGCTTGTGAAAGAAGGATAAACTATGATTATCAGCTTAGTACTCATAAGCAGCTAGGAAATCAGGGGCTAAAGATGCTATGCTTTATTTTTCCCCCTCCTTTCCACCCCATTGCCTTAAATAAAGAGTAATGGAGCTAACTAACGTTTTATTTTCCAGTGGAAATATCATTGAATTGACACTACACTGCAATTAGATGGTGACTGATGGGAATTTGTGTGTTCTCCATGTTGAGGACATGAATATTTTATCTGGACAAACAATAAGCGTGGATCCTGAGGAGAAAAATGAATGGGCTGTGCTGGATATTCCTTTCCTTGCTCTTCAGAGCTACTCTTCACTCTTACCAATTCTGCTTGTACCAGGAGGCTAACCTTTGTGGACTGCATCAATGCACTCCTTTCCTTCTAACTCGTAGCTGAGTTCAGCCCATGGGGGACACCAGCAGGAGATTAAAGGGCAAATTGTCTGTGTTCTTTTACCAAAGGAGCTGTGTAGTTTTTTAACCTTTGGTAAAAGGACACAGGTCCTATCTGAGAAAGTTTTCACCTGTAGCTAATCTTTCCAGGTTCTGGGAATCATTCTTTTCCCTTGAATATTCAAAGCCAGGGGTCATAAGCGTTATTCAGTGTTGCTAGTCCTGGTGAGCTTCATTGGACTTGTTGGTTTCTATTAACCTTTCTTATACCTAAATAAATTGTTCCTTAATTAATCTCTTTTCATTATCTTGTTTGAGAGTGTCATCTATTTTCTGTCAAGACCCTGAGTGACATACCAAGCATCAATTTTCCCCTATCTACCCTAAGTTATGGGATCTGCAGGGCCAAGTCATATTACCTTTCACTCAAGTGTATAAGCCAAAAACCTGGCAGTTATCAGTGTAAACACCCCATGATACCCCTTACTCTACATATCGAATCCATAATGATTTTGTTATTTTTATACCAAAAAATATTTCAATTTTTTCTATTTCTTTCATTATTGTCACTTTCCTAGTCTAATCCACTTGGCTTGGACTACTGAAATAGCCTCCTAACTTGTCTTACTTCCCTTTTGTCCTGCTAGTTTCCTCACTGCAACCAAAGTGATCTTTTAAAAATACCAATCTTTTCCCTGCCATGGTCCTGACTAAAATCCTTGAATGCTTTCCTATAATTTAATGACATTTTTTTTTGACATAGCCTACAGAGTCCTACATGATCTGGACTCTATTTTTCAAACTTCTATTCATATAATTCTGGTTACTCAATGTGCTCCAGGCTCTCTTTATTTCACCTTCTCCAACAAACACACTTCTTCCTTCCTCAGAGACAGCTCACGCTTTCTTCTAACTGAAATATTCTCCTTTTATTTACTTAATTTATACTAGTTATCTTACAGCTCAGTGTAAATTTTACACTCTCAGTTAAGACTTCATTAATAGTCCAAAATTGGTCCCCTCTATTATAAACTCTCACACACATTCTATATTTTTCCTTTATAACAAAATTGTACAATTATTTGAAAAAAAAAGTCTTTCTCCCCCTAAGAGACTAGACTCAACAGGTGTGATGTCCATGTCTATTTTTCTCACAACTGTACACATGCTTAATGACCAAAGGAATGTCTGGGAAACGAAAGAATGAATGAATGAATCAATGCGATCAATAACCATGTGGGGAGTGGGTGAAGGGATCAAAGGGAAAAGTAACACAAGGTATGAAATCCATAACTATGCTTCATAGATCAACTTTTTAAATAAATGATTGCCTGCTTGATACAGATCCTGGGTTCTGAGTGGACAAAAGATGGAACAACTAGTCTCTGTCACATATTAATTCCTCGCAGATTCCAAAATCAGGTTTTCCTTCAGTTATACTTTTAGTGTTTCTGAGGGCTTTCTATTTTTCAAAATGTTTCTTGGTAGTGAAAATTTAGGAGGTTCCATTTGGGGGACTGTAGCAACTAGGACTTTTGTTATATTTCTTCATTAGCCATTTTACCAACACAATTTGATAAACAGTGTATTTCACAGCATGGACCTTCCTTTAGGATCCTGTTCCTTTACATACTAGAATCTCCTGGCATTGTATTCTCTATCTTGTGTGAATGTTACCTTTAAACTTATTGTAAATTTGGTTGTGGTTTAATAGTTGTTCAGGTAAGAAAACCCTGCCTCCAATTACTTATTTTCATTGTTATTTTCAGTTATTCTTACCTATTTATGCTTCCAGACAAACCTTCAAATATATAATTTTTTCAAGTTCCAAAAACATTCTTTGGGAATTTTGATTGGAATGGGGTTAAACCAATAAAATTTAATTGGGAAACTATTTATTTGTAATCCTCTTTCTTCCCTTTCCATTTACTCAACTCTTTTGTATCTCTTAATTATATTTTGCGGTTGTCTTCATAATAAATCCAGAATTTTTTTTGTTCTGTGCTATTTTATGTCCCTGTTGCTATTATGAATAGAATATTTTTCACCTGCTTGTATTACTTTTTAAATTGGTTGTTGGTGATATAAAGAAAAGCCACTGGCGTTTGTTTATATTATACTGAATCTTCTCATTGATTTTCCGAGCTTTCAATTAACCCACTAGTGTTTTATATATAAAAATCCTATGGGGGTAATAAACATAATTTCATTACCTTTTAAAAATTGAAACTTGTTATTTGTTTCACTTATTATTGCATTGACCAGAATGTCTAAAATAAGGTTGAATAGCTACAATAACCAGCATCCTTTCTTGAATATCATCTTTAGTCATGATGCTGATTATTTAAGATAAATATGTAAAAACCATATTTCACTTTTCCTAATTTTTATGCTTTTATACAAGGAATGGTTGTATAATTTTATCAAATTCCTTCTGAATATTTTCATTCTCTATTAAGAACTGAATTTTTCAGCTACTGTTATTATTTTCTAATTATTGCATCTTTTTTTCCCATTTTAAAGCTTTGTGTTATTGCTTTATTTCTAAATTCTTGAAAAATATTTAGTCAATGTATTTTTTTAAGAGAGTATTTAGGGCTATGGATTTGACTGGATACCGTTTTGGCTACCAAAATTAATCAACAATCACTACCAGCAGGTGACCAGTGATATCAGGAACAATTTTTAACCTAACACAAGAGGAGGAGTTTAAAGTACTGGCACCCTTTGTATGGAGTTTATATTCTTAGAGTAGAGATCACAGCATGTGAAATTATTAAAAGTCATCAACATCTTATCCAAGGTTAGTTCTTAGTGACCTATTACAGCTGTATCTGATTGTTTATATTTTTATGAAAAAGAAAGTACATTAAATGTTAAAAATTGCTATGGACCTGAAGGCTCTTAACAAATAGTGGAATTTACATGTAAGCCAATTATGTGGTCTTTATAAAAAAGTAATTGATATAATATCAAAGAGGGGTAAAATACGAGATTATAAAATATAAATATGTAGAGGTAGGAGTAAAGGCAAAGCTAGGCTCATAATTTTAGATTTATTGCAGGTATACCAAAGCTAAATAAATAATGTTAGTTATTCATATTAAGTATCCTTCAAATGAGAACCAGTAGTTGAATATGGTAAAATTTATTATAGGGTTGTAGAATTCATACAACCTAAATTCCTTATAGCATTCAGCACGTACATAGTTTTGTGGAATTCACAATACAGTTATCAGCGAGAAAAAAATCATTGCATTAGTGATAATGACTTCTTTATAAATTTTTTTACATATAAGTCAGATCTATTACAGAGCACTTAACAGAAATGCTAAGATGTAATTTCTAAATTCCAAAAAGTTGCACAAAATGAAAAGCAAAATGAAACTTAACAATGTTAAGCAATTTGACTTTTTACACGAAAATGTCAAAAACAATTTTAAATATTTTAAATTTAGAACATAATCTACCATATGATTAAAGAGATTACCTAAACACACACACACACACACACACACACACACACACGCATACACACAAAGGATGAAATTCATGGTCAGGGTGTTAGCTGACACATTCATGCTGCTTTCAAAAATCTAAACCCTATAAATTCAAAAGAAAAACATAAGAATTATTTCATTTCACTTTCAAACAATAAGCAATTAAAATTAAATTAAAAATTGACAAGAGCTTGCAGTGGTTAGTAGGGGTTATTTTTTCCCTTTTTTTTTTTTTAAATATAGGCCATAGAGTAAATGCATGAGTAAATATCTTGAGTATCCCACACACTTTAAAGCTGAAGTCATATTGTAAATCTCTGACTTCCTATTACTAAGTATACTCATTTTCTGTTGTCTCTTACTCTTGACAGATCTTAGTCTCAACAATAAATTCGTTGGGGAAATGTCTAATCTTCCAGCACTTATCGATGGCACGTTTGTTGAAACCTGTGAGGAAATGCACAAAGTGGCTTTTTCATTTTTGTATAAATAAACATATATATAGGTTTGCTGTCTACTTTTCCCATACTCCACCCCTATTCTCCTTCACTGTCTCAATAACATAGGGTGAAGGAAGAAATAAATTGCCTACCCAGCAAGAGATCTCTTCTACGAAGCCGGAAGGACTTGCGGTTGTTGCAAAGTTGATAAATAAATATGCCAAGCTTACTAACATCACGAATCTCCTCCACAGCAACCAGGTCTTCACGAACCACGTAGGTATGAGGCAGGTATTTGCCACTCTAAAACAAATTTTTTAAGAGACTGAAATGAAAAATTCTTAAAAACACTATTTAAATTCTCACCTATAGAAGATAGACTTTATTTTTAGAGCAGTTTTAAGTTCACAGAATATTTTTTATTTAAAAATTATTTCAGTGAAATGGAACGTTTTGGCTCAAATCATTAATCTTTAAAATGAAGAAGCAATATTATTTGGAAATGCTTATATAAAAAGTTGATATCCAAAATACATACTTCCAGTTTGCCAAAGAGCTCCACCAGATTCTTTGGAGGCATAACAATGGAGGTATTGAGGGGCATCAGATAGCATTTCCCCAGCAGCAAGTCCAGGTAAGCAGTCATGCCCTGTAGGGGAGGGGGAAAATATTAGGTATGATATAAAGAGTATCAATGCTGCAAATTTTCCAACGACCATTAGGACAAGCAGTTACAACCTTTCAAAATCAATTAATGTCTATTCAATAGCAAAATAATGAAAAAGGCTTTGCTGCAAAAAGTTGTACATTTATGAACAGATTTAATACTTACCAATAAACTAAGGATAAGAAGAAAATTCAGAAACACCTATAAGAATGAGAAACTCACCTTTTCAAAGTCGTGAATAATTGCTGCAGGGTCACTATCAGAGAAACTGGGAACAGGCACATCAATAATTGCGATGTTGTCATCCTCACGAATGTCAGCCTCTTCTGTCACAGGCAGGAAGTAGGGCTCTCCTCCTTGGAGGGAATTTGCAGGGGCCTCAGAATCAAAGAAGCACATCTCTCCACGGTAGATGGTACTCTAAAAGACAAAAAGGGAGAATCAAAACTTTCTAACACTCACTAACGTGACATTTGAATCACTTCTCAAACTCATTTCAGTTCACTGTACTGTTGTTTATCATGCCGAGGATTACTGCTTATAATTATCACCATGAAGACAAATCAATTTTATACTAAAAGGTAATTTGAAAACTTCTGCTAAATCTTCATTTCTCTGATAACCACCAAAGAATTATTTGTTTCCACTAAATGTACAGCAATTAGTAATCCAAAAGATAATAACTTTCATTAATATTACCTTGGGCATGAAGTACTTGTAAATGCAGGCTCCACCAACAATAAGTCCTGCCAAGATGAATGAAAGGCCTAAGAGAGCAAGCATGCATCTCCCAGAGGAGCCTTCTTTTTCCTTGACAGCAACTCGGAGTTCCTATTTATTAAAAAGCAAAAGCAAAAACAAAAATAAACAGATTGTGCTTTTAGAGACTTAGTTGCTTTTGTGTATAATTGACCTCCCCTGAAACCCAAGATATTTTAAAAAGATGTTAATTCACCCTAGCCTAAAATTATTTCAAGACACTTTCTGATGTTTACTAGATGTGAAAATCTCCAGTTTATAATAACCTTTTTCTGGCATTTCCAAATCCAAATATAGATATAAAGTTATTTCAAAGTATACACTTCTAAAATCAGCTGAAAATAACCATTCATTTATGCAATAAGTTATCCTCTTTAAATAAATGGAAACCATTACTTTTGGACCTTGTAGAGTGATATAATCACAAACTTTCCAGAATACAATTGTTTCTTTAGTAATTTTTGTACATCAATTTGTTTGACAAATTAATGGTGAATTAATACCCTTTGGTTTATTAACTAATTTTCAAAAAGCTGTTTTTTGAAAATCAACCTTTATAGGAAGGAGGTCTATAAAGTAGATATATACCATTTCCCCCTATTTTAGAAATTAAAATATTGAAGATGAGATATATTTTATAATATTCTTAATTTTAATGAGAAATTAGGCTTCCAAATATCACCCAATATTCTTTGGCTGTGTATTCCTTGAATGAAAAAATGTTTTTTAAATTCTGAGCCAAACACTACATTTAAAGTACTAGGCACAAAGTGTGTGAGTAAGAGTGACTGTAATATTCTGTTAAATTCATAATTTGCTTAGTAATTGGAACAAAGGAATCCAAAGCAAACAAGTAACTAATTAACACTGTGCTCGTCTCAGGGCAGTGGACCAAGGGGCCCTCCAATGCCGTTCTTTTATGTCACAATATGCCCTAAATAGCAGTATTACTGAAGGGTAGAATGAATGAAGTCAGCAAATCTATTCTCTGATAATCAGAGGGTAAATCATTCAGACTGGTATGTAAGTAGAATTGTTTTAGTCTTTCAGGCCATTAGCTCTTTTCCATAACTACTTAATGCTAATTAAACTTCAATTAATTTGGTGAAAGCAAATACACAGATTCTAAGGAGAGGCAATCATTTCATAAATGGCTTCAACAAATGATTTCTCTTTAAAATTCAAAGAAATTTGGTATTCACATTTTCTTAGCTACATTTATTTAAGTTCAAACCCTGCATTAATACTCTATAGGCCTTGAGGGCTTTTTCTTGTCCCAATACATTTCAGAAATTTAAAATTATTTTGTTAAAACTTAACCTAAGATTAACACTACAAAAGCTATAAATTATGATTGTGAATCGTTGTAATCTAGAGCTAGGGGTTTAGAAATTATACTTTAGATGATTAAATTGAGGTCCAGAAAAATGAAGTGACTTGCCTATAAGTCAGAAAAATGACTTAGTTTGAAATTCTCAAAGGAATTAATTTATTTTTTTCCTTGTCACTGAGATACGAGAAGAGCAATCTGCACTGCAATTTCATTTCAGGGATTTTATTATTAAGCAAGATCTAAGTATTAGAGTATCAATTTCATAAAATTTCCCACCATAGTAGGCAAGATATGGAAAGAATGTAAGTGCCCATGGATGGATGAATGGACTAGGAATAAGGATTTTTTTTTCCATTTAAATTTGCCAGACTTCAGTGTGGTAGGGGCTGTCACTTATCATAGCTCATTTCCCTCTTAACTGTATTTTAAAGTCATCGTACACAAGCTCTGACATATTATTCTGTTGTGTTCAATTTCTGATGAGCTGATCAATACATCACAATACAATGTGCCAAGTACTATTAAATCAGTATCTTATACTGATCAGGTCAGGATCCTGTGGGAACTTCAACACCTAATGAAGAAATATAATCACAGTGTGTATGCTCATTTTTGTTTATTCCTCATAAAACCTCAGGCCTGGTAAAAGTATTGCTTGCACATTACTGAATTCAACAAGTCATGGAGTTTGTCGTGATGAGGGAGAGAAAAGGGTTATTGTGTGGCTGTATTTAACTACCAAAAAATCTGGCGATATTTCCCTTATAAAGTAAGTAGGACAATTACATATTTGACCTTCTATCACTTAATCAAAACCTCAACAATGCAAGGGGGTGTTTTTGGGTTCTGAAATGTGTAATACACATCAGCTAGTTTGATTGCTGGGTTAACTATTGAAAGTTTCCGCTATAAAAATTCTGCAAAAGCTCATTAGCTTTTCACATTGTGTGCATAATCAGTTTTACTACATAGATTCTCATTTCCCTCAAAGATCTTTTTAAATCTTCACTCTGAACACAAAAGTTTAAACTTTACAAAGAGAGCAAGACAAGTTAGGGCAGATCTGCAAGCTCCAACACTGCACAGATTTTATACAACAAGAAAAAAAAAATACGATTGTGCCTTTTAACAGCGAAATTTTTGTGAGCAAAATGAGTAGTTTACAAACACTGACAATGTTAGCTGTTTAAAGGAAGTAGAAATCGGACTAAATAAACAATGGTTAACATTTTTTTGGGGAAAATTCCCCCAGTTCCTGGTAATGCTAGAAGATTAAATTACAAGGTCGGACTTGCTTCAGATCTTCCTATGCGGGAGGGTGGGCAGAGAGGATATCGCTCAAAAAGGAAGTACTGTACTAAAAAGAAAATGACAAAAACAAAAACCCTCAAAATTTATTTTACGGAAGACAAATGTTTTCTCTAGGAAACGCCACTCCGAAAACATATAAGGCTCTTGCAGTAAGAGGGCACAGTGAACATCTCAAAGTCTAATTAAGTCCAACTTCAGCGTTGATAGCTTCTTTACCAAATGCTTTACGCTGCCTATGACCAGGGAGAAACTGAAAATATACACGGGCGGGCACAGACACACAATTGCCCCAACCCATACTGCACCGAGTCAAAGCTGCCCTTTGCCCTCTGCCCCACCTCCACAAACACTCAGGGATCCTAGAAAGACTTAGATTCATAGAACTTCATACACGTCAAGAGGAAAGAAAGAGTTAAATCCCGTGTCCTTGCTCACCCTGCGTGTCCGCTCCGCCCCTATGGAAGATGTGTGTGCCCCCGGAGCTGACTGAGTGACGTGCCTCTCTTTGATCTCTAGCCGCCCACACGTTCCCCAGAAGAAAGTGACATCGGGTCCCAAGAGTTCTCCTCACACTCCCTCCAATATCCCTCCACGATGTACAACGTGAGTTGAGACCCACGGAACGTAGCGCGACACGCAGAGATGCTAAAGGGTGTGGAGCAACGCAAACGGAAGGTGGTGCGAATAGACAGAATGGGGGCGACCAGACAAACCCAACTGAGAGCGCAAGAGAGCACAGCCTAGGGAACACAGGAACTGCGGGGCAGCTTTCATTTTGTCCTTTTCCACCTTTCCCCTTCCTTCCCCCCAAACCACCCGCATCCCGCCTTCCCAACCCTAGCAGGCAGTCAGGGGTGGAGTGGGGACTGCTACCTTGCCAGTCAGGATTTGAGCTCGGACCTTATGGCTTACAAGGGCCTCCACGTCTTGCTGTGCCTCCTCTTTTTGCACCGCGGTGGGTGTGTTGAAAGCAATTTTCACCATGGTGAATCTTGGGCTGCGCGGTAAGGCGCTGCTCGAATCAGTGTCCGAGGCTGCAGGCTGGAAGAGAAGATAGCACTAGCCCTCGCAGCACCTTCTTTCTCCTCGTCTGCTTTTACACTACTTCAAACCCAGGTCTGGGTATGTTTATGACGCAGTCCCAAGTTGGGTGGGAGACCATGGGCGGGCCCAGGGAGGGGCCGAGGGAGGAGCGGGAAGGGGTCCAAGTGCTGGAATGGGGGTGGGAGTTGCCAGCAGGAGAAGAGAAGCATGGTGGAGCCAGTGGACTGGGACTCAAAACTCCTCATCTACGCTCTAGGCGTGCTTCCACCCCGCTCTCTGCTCCCTCAGATAAGAGCAAGACGAGAAGGAAGCCTGCTGTGTCGTGTCTTTCTGCCCCTGTCCAGGCCACAACAGTCCCTGTGCCTGATTTTGTTTTCCCAAACTTGGACCTGGCCTTCCGTGAGGTGGGGAACTGTAACTTGGCACTAATTCAGGCTTCCTTCTCTCTGCACCTACCCAGGACCCGAAAGCAGTTATAGGACTGTTCTATACCTTTACAATAATACCTTCCCTTTGGAAAACACTCAGAAGCATGTTTAGAGTTACTTGGTTCATTCTCCCAACACATTTTTTTTCACTCCTTGACATTTGTTTGTTTTGTAATTTTAATTTCCTATCCCAGAGCAATGCTAAATCAAAAATATAGGACACCTACCTCCTCAAATCCCATTTTTCAGGTAGGACATGATGAGACACAAAGGAGTATGGAAAGCTCATAGAAAATCCCTGAAATGATCCAGATCTTTCACTCTCCCAGGCCAGGGAATCCAGGCTAAGGTCTCAGCCCGGAACTTGTTTCTTTTCAGCCACCAGCTGTGAAATTAGCAGGGAGAAAAGCAGGGGTGTGTGTATACCTGTGTGTTTAGGGAGGTAAAACTGTGGGTGAAGGATAGAAAATTTAGCCAGGTGCTAACCCAGCTCTAGTGAGAAAAAAACAATAATCTCAGACAGGCTGAGTTAGAAATCATTATTGGAACATTTATAGGTGCAGCCAATGTAACCATGCTGTTTTTTAACAGTCAGTTCTCCCTGATTGGTGACAATGATAGAGAACCTCACCATATGAAATTCATACTGTGGAGGTTGGTAACTAGGGGTATAGAAATGGTAAAGGGTTTATAAATAGTCCTGCTGCCAAAGACAGTAGAGGGTCTGTTTTGTGAAGGTAAAAATACTTACCAAAAAAAAAAAATCCAACTTGTCCTAGAGAATCCCCCTTCTACTCATATACTTATTAAAATGATTTGAATATGTTAAGAATCACCACCCCTCTGTCCTAGAAATTCCAGGTTGGAGTTTTTCCCACTGAGGTTTCCTTGGCTCTGAAGTGCATAGCTTTTCTCCATTGTGGGAGCTTTGTGAAAACAGCCTTCATTTTCTTGGATAGGCTGTAGATGGGAAGGTAGATGGAGGGGAACAGTTGGGAGCCTGTGCCTTACACAGGGCCAGATCTATGAGTTTGCTTAGAAACATTGGCATTTTATGTTCTTTTACTTATTCTTTGCTCAAGTGTGACCATTATAATTGAACATTTATGAGGCAACCTTTAGTGTAGGCTGAGGAAATCTCAACTTCCTAAGATGTTTCTCTTTACAGTTACTTTCTGTTTGCCATCACCTTTGTGACAACTCAGCCTAGAATCTGTGCTAGTCTGGCCCTGTGACCCATACCACACAGATAATTGAACCAATGGTTGCTCTGACACATCTGCCTACCAAATGCAAAGTTCTGGATGGGATAGTAATGCATTATTTTAGTGTATCTTCCCTGAAATGTGGTCACATAGAAGGGGCAAAGATTATTTCTATTTTTCAAATGAATAGACCCAAACTCTCATAATGACCAGTGGAGTATATGATTAATTGCTAGGTTTGTGACATTAAGCAAGTCACCTCATCTCTTTGGGCCTCACTTACTCCTCAGTAGAATGGTAAAATATTTTCATCCTGCTGCTCATAAGATCATTTAGGATAATGTAGGAGGAAACACATTTTAAATTATGAAAAATATAGAAGAACGAACAGTTGGTTATGCTACAATTCTTATTTCAGTATGTAACATAGCCAGGTTTCAAGGTTATAAAGATGATCTTTTTTTTTCATCCTCCAACTATTCTTTAGCTTCTAGAGCTGCTTAAGACCTCACAGTCTCTTAATATAGATCATCTTAGAAAAGGTCAGACTTCTAAGAATAGTCACATAAATTAGCATTTAACTTCTCTGTTGAATACTTAAAAACTTTGGCCATCTTCTGTTTATTAATGCCATGCTGCCTTTTAGGAATGTCACCCATACATCTCTAAGGGCTTTTGCTGATGTTGGACATATGTGATGTAGGCGTGGTCTCAAGTTAGCAGATATTGCTGTTATCCTTTCAATATAAATAAGTAATGCTCGTGTTAGAATCACAGAATAGCAATAACACCCATCGTTGCTGTCCGTTTATGAAAGGCGAATACTTCCTGCATGTTTTTTTTTTAATTTCAAAATATAACCTGCCACTTGTTCATTGAGCTGCAACCAGTATAGTGAACATATTTCCATCTAATAAAAAATGGTTCTCATTGGTTAAGCTCTTTCTCGTACTTGCTCCTTCCCAGTAACAACTTCTTGTGTCTCAGAATCAACTTCTCTCACTTTCTCGTCGTTGGAAACTGTGGGGATCTGGCTGCTATACCAATTCCAGCTAACGTTTTTATTGTTGTTGTTGTTTTTCCCTATTGTTTTTATTGAAGTACAGTTAATTTACAATGTTAATTTCTGCTGTACATTGAAGTGAGTCAGTTATACACATATATACATTCTTTTTTTTAATTCTTTTCCATTATGGTTTATCCCCGGAGACTGGATATAGTTCCCTGTGCTATATAGTAGGACCTTGCTGTTTATCCATTCTAAATGTAATAGTTTGCATATACTAACCCTAAACTCCCAGTCCATCCCTCTCTCTCCTCCCTCCCCAAATGTCAAAGGGCTGAATGCTCCAGTCAAAATACATAGAGTGGCAGACTGAATAACAAACAAGAGCCTACAATATGCTGCCTACAAGAGACCCACCTTAAGGCAAAGGACACACATAGATTGGAAAATGAGGGGATGGAAAAAGATATTTTATGCAAATGGAAAAGACAGGAAAGTGAGAGTATCAGTACTTATATCAGACAAAGTAGACTTTTAAACAAAGGCCATAAAGAAAGATAAAGGTCACTATATAATGGTAAAAGGATCAATATAAGAAGAGGCTTTAATACTCATCAATATATATGCACCTAGTATAGGAGCTCCCAAATACGTAAAACAAATACTACCAGCTTATGTTGCTAATCATGTCAGAATCCACACCATTCAAGTCTATAAATGACTTTCCTGTTCTCACATGCCAAATGATGACTAAATTATCACAACTTGAGCTGAATGGAACATGGCAAACAATTGAATGCCAAGCAACGTTGTCAACTCTCTTTGAATGTCCCAAAATTCTCCAAAATTCAACGGTACAAAAATAAGGCTACTAGTGGCATCTATGATACCATTTAATTTATTAACTCATTTATTAGTTCATCAAATATGTACCAAGGGTCTACAGTCTTGTTCTGTAATCAGCCATGGGAATACAGTGGTGACCAAGCAGATACAACTTTTCCTTTGTAAAGCATATCACCACTGCACTCATGGCAATACTATCTGTTATGAGCTCTCCCATTTTTGTAGTGGGAATGTTGGTCCCATGCTGTGGAGTAAGATATAGCAATTCCACAATCCAGCAGAGCACTTCCACCCACAGCTACTGCTACCAAGAATGCTAAAATTCCAAGCTCACCTTCAAGGGCTTCACACTCAGCATTCTACTTAGGAAAATTAATCTGACAACAAGATGTATTGGGAAATGTTAGATGTTAGGAGGCACTCCCATATTCTATGTGAGAGAAGGTGGAATACGTTGATGAATGCGATATTGAAAATAAAGGGACAACTTCCATAGATGTTTAGGAGCCATACTTTACAAAGTCTGGTGCTGGAATAAATCATGAGGGAGAAAAATATTAGAAAAAATAATTATCTTTTTGGATGATTGGGAATCCAAGATTTGGAAAATGGTGGTTTCTTTGGTAACAATACCAAACATCTGTTGAACACATCAAATGCCGGATTTCTGTGCTAAGCACATTAAATTGATTGTGTTATTTAATCTTTACCACAATACTGTGAAGTATTATTATATTCCCCATTTCACTGATGAAGAAACTGAATTTCTAGAAATTAAATGACTTGCCCAAAGTCAAATTCTAACTCAGATGGTCTGATTCCAGTGTTTGTACTCGACCATTATATTGTCTCACTGTCACTAAAATAAATGAGAAAAGCAAGGAGGGAGCTGTCTTGAAGGCAGGGAAAATAATTAGCATATTCTCTAGGGAAATGAAGCATGAATCCCCTGACCATACTGCAAACAGAGATTCCTGCCTAAGATTTTTTTCAGGACTAAAGACATTTGAAACTCTTGTGCAACTTTGCTGGCCAGAAACAAATACAGGAAGAGCTGGTCAGCCATCTGCTTCTGGAGTTTGGCTTAAATCTTTAAAGAGCCAGGCTATTTCTAGGACCACTCTTTCCCTGCAAGCTCAGCTTGGGGAGCATAGCTAGGGCTCCACACAAAAAAATAACATAGGCACTCACTTTCTGGAGTTCCCTCTTGTTTCTTAACTCCATTTAAGGTTTCCTTGTAGCCTAGTAAACTATGATAATGGGAGAATACAATATTTTCTTACATATAGGAAATAACTTTCATTATCTCTTCATAATGATTTAGTCCTATCTTTGAGGAAAGATATCTAGTCATATCTAAGAGGAACTTGTGCTCCACGCTCATTTGTAAAAGGCACTTTTCTTCTTATTTAAGACAATTGAAGAATCTAGTGAAAATAATTGCATTTTCAATGCACCTTCACTAAATTGTGCAAAAACTCTTATCTAATTGCAGACTACCTGGGAAATATTTATAATAGAGTTATGAATCAATATCTGAACATGTCTTATCTGATCAACCTTTAAATGAGTTCCAGTCCTGAGTAATACAAGAGAGAAATTCAAGTTTAGCCATAGGAGTGCTTGTAAGAATGTCTAGTTGGTTCAGTTGCTCCATAATATATTAATGAGTGATACTAAGATGTCTTTGTGGCTTTAGAGTTAAGCACAATCATTTGTATTTTTATTAATGATTGTTAAACCAGATATTATTTTTACCTCCATGATTAGTTTTGTTGGTGGGTCAATATATTGTGTTCCTGGTTTATTCTTAAAGAACACAAAATCCCAAGTTGTTTTATGACACAGGATTCACCTTGATAGCTCTTGAAATGCAACTTTATTTTTGATTTTCATTTCACTATCTTTTAGATAGCTTCGATGTATTCATATTCCAAAACCTTTAATTATTGTTTTTTTCTTTTAATTTTTATTGGAGTATAGTTGATTTACAATGTTGTATTAGTTTCAGGTGTACAGCAAAGTGAATCAATTATACATATATATACATCCACTCTTTTTTAGGTTCATTTCCCATATGGGCCATTACAGAATATTGAATAGAGTTCCCTGTGCTATTAGGTTCTTATTAGTTATCTATTTTGTATATAGTAGTCTGTATATGTCAATCCCAATCTCCCAATTTATCCTCCCCTTACCCCCTGATAACCATAAGTTTGTTTTCTACATATATAACTCTTTCTGTTTTGTAGATAAGTTCATTTGCACCCTTTTTTTTAGATTCCACATATAAGCGATATCATATGATATTTGTCTCTCTCTGTCTACCTTACTTCACTCAGTATGACAATCTCTAGGTCCATCCATGTTGCTGTGAATAGCATTATTTCATTCTTTTTCATGGCTGAGTAGTATCCCATTGTATATATGTACCACATATTCTTTATCCATTCTTCTGTTGATGGACATTTAGGCTGCTTCCATGTCCTGGCTGCCTTTAATTGTTCTAAAGTATGATAGCACATTGTTAATAATGAGGTTGGAAGAGCATACACAACAAAGGAATACCCTAAATTAGATTCTCATCAGGTCAGTAGCACAGTCATTCCTAACAAATTAAGTCAGATCATGATTGGAAAATCTGGTTGACTATATCCTAACCCAAACTCAAGGTCCACAAAAGGTGTTGCTTACACTTTACTGTGGTTGCCATGTTTCTGTGCTATTGCAAAAGGGAATTCTTGCATAAAGGAAGAATGTAGTGTGTGACACATCGATTATACCTCTGACTTTCAAGTTATGGGAATTATCTTCTCAGAATTTTGTTTGTTTGTTTTAGCAACTGAAATTTGCAACAGCCTCTACCATACTGAGAAGAATCCTACATAAAAAGATTGTCCATACAGCCTGGGAAGGAAGGGGTCTATTCTCCTATGTTCTGTTTGTGTTGCAGTTAACTCAGAACAACTGACTTCTTTCCTCATATTTGGCACTGGAATTTTAAATATAAAAGATTCTACTAAATGGGGCAAAATAGAATACTGGCATTTATGAATAGAAATAGATAATTATACAAATGCTAACATTTATTATGAATAGGGAGAATCTTTTCTTTCATCCACTGTGACCTTACTACTTGACCTTTAAGCTTTAAGAAGACCTTTTATTTACAGGAACTGTGAAATGCTTAATCCTCCACTTCTGTAAACCTTGCAAGGTAGCTAAAGTGTATCCCATCTTGGAATAATTTACTCAGTCTCCTTTTCAGCACCTTTTTGAGTTGGAGCTTTTAGTCAAGTGGTATTGGTATCTTACTTGCTGTTTTATATATGAAGACCTTGAGAATAAAGCAGTTCTCAATCAATGCCAAGAATTGTTATTGAATAACGAGGCATGCACAGAAAAGAAAATGCATGTATATTTAGAAGTGACCCAGGAATGAATTCATGCAGGAGGCAAGTATATCCTATGAGATTGTGAACATGGACGAGGAAGTGATAACTAACAAGAACATCCAACAAATACTATGATGAATGTGATTCTGCCACCAACAAAGCAATTTCTTCAAAGACAACTCTACAAGAAGAACATTTGAATTCCAAATCTGCATCCAAATGCAGGTAAAAATCTCTCCCCAGCAATTCAAAGTAAAGGTAATTATAATTGTTTATATAGGAAATTCAAAGACACCAAAAATGTCTCCCAACAAATCAACTAAGCACATTACCTGTTCTCTCTCTCTCTCTTTTTGTATGTGTGTGTGCGCGCGCACGTGTGTGTGTTTTAATGAACATATTCTCTTGAGAGTACTTTCTTCAAATCACATTACCATCTTATGCATCCAAAGAAGTTTTACCTGGAACCCTCCATAGCACATCTACATACTTTGTGTGTTGGTGGTGTACAGCATATGATAGTAAAGTTCTTCCCATCACACACTGTGTCTTAAACTAGAACAATATTGGCATTTCCCTTATTTCTTAATCCTTACTAGTATCTTCATTTTTGTATTTTCTATGTGCAGGGTTATCTGTGGGGTTTGTGCTTCTGGCTTGCCTGCCTGGTGGAAGAAGGGCAGAACTATTTCTAAGGGACAAATCAATTCCCTGTGCTTCTGCAGTAACTGGTAATGATTCAGAGACACACTTTTGCTAAGAAAGACTAAAATGTTTGTATGTCATACTATTATAAATAATGTTTTGTTCTATAGTCAATTCCATATATATCTATTTTTCACCTCAATCAGCCTCTAACTGACCTTTGAATACTTGACAGTGTTTAGTCTTTGACTGTTACAAAGAGAAGGCTAAACAGAATTGTTGAATTGGCCCAACTCCGAGGTTCATAGGCAAGCAGTCAATTTGCAAACATCATCCAGCAAGGTAGATGGGGCCAGATCTGCCTCTATACATATACCCCTTAGGATTCCCACATGGACTTTTCTTCTTCAGAGATGGCTCCAGTGATGCTCACGTGATTCCACCTGTATATATGTATTTTTAAGACTTAATGAGACAATGAATGATGTATAGTGCACCTTGCCTTGGAACCATGCAGCACCCTGAGGAAGTCTTACACGTAACCATCTGCTTGGGGATAAGTACACAGCAGAAATCTGTTCACTCATTGTCTCACTTACTCTACAGTGCTTTCCTGGAGCACAGGTCTTCTTACATTCTTTGACTTCCACCAACATTAACTTTGTATAAACTTTCTCCTGTTTTCTCATGCCACAGTATGTGACTGTGTTTCATCTTCCTAACTATACTATGTTTCTAAAGGGGAGGAGCTGGGTCCCATATTTTGTATCTCCACAGTGAGTCTGAACAAATACCCAGTCAGTTTTCAAACCAAACTTACTGATTACATTAGCTGTTGATAATTGCTTCTCTTTGGAAAGAAAGAGGGAGAAAGTAGGTGGAAAATTAAGGAGGCTTTATACTTCCTATACTGTCTCATACTTTCAATCTACCAATTAACAAATCTTCAGTGATCTTCTTTTATGTACCCAACTCTGTGCTGTGTAGAAAATACAGAAATATAAAGAATGCTGTCTTCTATAAAGACCTTTAAAGTCTTTTACAATAGAAAAGTAGTAAATTTCTTGTGTAGAGAAAGACATTCATTTTATGTTCCTTCTTTCATTTGATCTACTAAAAGATCTACTAAAAGATAGATCTACTAAAAGATCTATACTCATCATGGCAGAGCTTATTAGCCTTCCCACCCACTTTTTTTTTTTTAACAACCAATAAAGTTGCTTGGAGAATGTGTATGATTTTGGTAGACCAAATGGATTTGCTATTATACCCTTCCTCCTGAATTGAATTGAGACCCTGACAGGTCTACTCCACAGGACACACCTGTCCCAGAGAAGACAGAGTACACTCTACCTATAGTTCTGAGATATCAAGAAGGAAGAAATGTACCCCTTCTCTTTGATTTACCAATAGAGGAGTCACTGTTCCCATGGGAAGGGGAAATAGGGGTGAGTGTGGGCGAAAAACTGAGTTATTTTCTAGGGAATTCTGCCTCTCTACATGGAAGCAGGACTACTGGTAAATAAATGTTGGTCTCTAACACCTACCTCATTGGGTTACTTTAAAATTTTATCTCATAATTTTTATTAAGATATAACTGATATACAGCATATTTGTTTCAGTTGCACAACATAATTACTTAATATTTGTATATATTGCAAAATGATCACAAAGTCTAGTTAACATCCATCACTGTATATTGTAACAGAATTTTTTTCTTTCTTGGAATAAAAATTTTTAAGATCTACTCGCTAAGCAACTTTCATATATGCAAAACAGTATTATTAACTATAGTTGTCATACTGTGATTTATTTATTTACAACTGGAACTTTGTATCTTTTGACCTCCTTCACCCATTTCCTCCACTCCCCACACCCTGCCTTTGCCAACTACCAGTCAGTACTCTGTACCTATAATCTTCTTGTTTTGTTTTCTTTTTAGATTCTACATAAAAGTGATATCATATGGGATCTGTATTTCTCTGTCTGACTTATTTCACTAAGGATAATGCCATCAAGGTCCATCCATGTTTTCACAAATGGCAAGATTTCATTCTTTTTTATGGCTGATATTCCATTGTTTATATATTCTTTATCCAAGTTTCCACTGATGGAAACTTAGGTTGTTTCCATATCATGGCTGTTGTAAATAATGCTGCAATAAACATAGGGTGCATATATTTTCTAATTAGTGCTTTTATTTTCTTGAGATGGATATAATTTTTAAAAATACAGCTACGAGAAATACAGTTTCAAGTGGAGTGTTGAGAAAATACAGTTGTGCTGGACTTCAGAAAATGTTCAAACAAGTTTTCAGCATTGAGTTTGCAACAATTTTAGTAATGTGAAATTTCCACATTGGATTCTGTACCAGTCCATTTTTTAAAGTATTGTTTTCTTGAAGTATTTTATAAAAGCCTTTAACAATGTGAACTTTTGATCAAGTCTTTCTTTGTTTTGTTTTTCTTTTTCCTTGAAAGAAGAGCTAGTGCTTTACTAATAACAACTAGAATTAAAACCACAGAATGCTCAATTTGGCTTTACATTCAGAAGATATCAAGTTTGTTTCTAAAAGTGGCAACATTTCAACTATCTACAGACAGCACGGATAACATCTTCTGCTAGTGTTTAGTTTCATAACCCAAAAAATGTAATTTTGCTCTTTTTCCTGACTCAAATTAATTTGCCTAATGTGGACTCTCCTCCCTGGACTCTAAGACAAGTGGGAAAACAGGTTGAGTGACAACTTATAGGGTGGGGACAAAATCCCCTAAGGACTCAGAATGCTTTCTCTAAGACAGATCATACAGTTTGGCATGAGAGCATTTCTACCCAAAATGAGTGATATCAAGGCTGACAGTCTTTTTTAGTAGAGATTTAACTACATTAATATTACAGTAAGATCTTTGTATAAATTGAATAACTTAATTTGGAAGCAAATGACTGAGGCCTGCTAGTAGGAGCCCAGATGATACTGAGAGCTCAGAGTTAAGGGTTTCTTCTGCAAGCAGAAACTATCCTTTTAGTATAAATTCTATGACTTTGTACAGGCCAATATACAACTGGTAACAAGATTATGGAACGAGCGATTGATTATTCTGGTGATATTGTACTTATTAATTGAAGGAAAAGCACCTTGTAGTATTTTCAGAATCTTCTCTTGGATGGACAAACTTGCTGGATTAGGACAGTGGATTTAGGAAAATTCCAAAGTAGACAACGGGAGTCAGAACATATCAGGGAACTAAAGCAGCAGGAATTAGAGGTCATTATAAGAGAGGTCTGGAAGCCTGGGAGCAGTTCATAAAGACCAGCTACTTGTATAACTTATGTTTGTTCTATCTGCACTGGGTTATTAAATAACAGGCCTTGGCCTCTTTGTCTTTATGTGTTGCACTTTCCATTATGTCATGAGTTAATACCCCCACATATGAAGAACTAAAGTATTGACAGGGATGGAGGAATGAAAAAGAGGCCCAATTCTGAGATGTAAGGAATATAAGAACTGGAGAACAAGATCAGAGCATGGCTAACAGCAAGCTTGCCTTGATGCCATTTCACTAGATTCCAGCTACTAAATTGATTTTTCAAAAACTTCAGAGAATTAGTCCTAGTAGTCTATTATTTAATAGAAGGACCAAGGAACTGAGAAACTTTTCACTTTATTAAATTTTGCCCCTTTAAAACATAACATCCTGTTTTTCTTTTGACCTTGTCAAATACAAAAATAAAGCTATTTCCTTTGCTTTGTGACTCATTTAGGAAAAAATACTTTTATCAGAAAGTTAGTTGCTTTTCCCCTTTATATATATTTATCATTAGACAGACCCTCCCACCCTTTCCCTATACCCAACCTAGCAAATCCTGATTATTCACTGACATTCATTAGAAAAATTAGTCATTTCTGTTAGGGAAAAACCATTGGCCTCAGGGCATAATGAAATCCCAGTTTCCCCTTTTTACTACTTCTCTCTATACATATATATCCTAAGGAAGAACTATCGTGTGCTCCCCTTTTCTTTATAGGCTTCCTTTCCTTGGCTTTTTCCCCCTCCACACACTACCTGACTGGGGAGAGCATAGAGTAGGCTTTCTTCTTGTATATACAAGCCTTATTTAAACCACCTTGGGCCTTACCAGGACTTCAGGCCTCCTTCCCAGTCCCCATTTGCATTTTAAGCAGCTCTGGCAGTTGTGATGAGGAGTTCTCCATCAGAACTGCAGGCTTCTATATTTGCTTGTGTGACTTATGCTTCATGTTTGTTCTCCCTGAACATAAACTGGCATGTTGAATGACAGGCCTGGGCCCTCTAGTCTTTATAGGCTGCTCTTTCTATTATGGCAAGAGTCAGCAAAGCTAAACCTGCTTACAATTTTATGGCCCTAAACTTGTAAAGAGTATGTTTGCTTAGCAATGAGGAATTTTCAGTTTTCCAGTATGTACTTTCTTTTAGAAAATCTGAGAGCAGATGCCTATGTTTCTCTACCATCCTTCTGCTCCTTACTGGATGCCTGATATTCATCAATATAATCTTCTTTAAAGGGGTGTATTTTGGAGATAGAAAAAACAAATTTGGATTGAAAAGTATAATCAGGAATTCCATAGGCTCCCAATTGCACAAAAGAACCCAAACCCCAAATTGAAGGTCCTGACATGACTAAATGTCTACATAAAAATAAGATTATTGTTAAAAATATACACTCACCAGGGCCCTCAGTAAAAGCACTACCAAAATCACTATTTGAAGGATTTGTTCTTTCAAAAACAAGCAGAAAGGGACTTCCCTGGTGGTGCAGTGGTTAAGAATCTGCCTCCCAATGCAGGGGACACGGGTTTGATCCCAGGTCCAGGAAGATCCCCCATGCTGTAGAGCAACTAAGCCCGTGTACCACAACAAGTGAGCCTGTGCTCTAGAGCCCCATGAGCCACAATTATTTAGCCCATGTGCCACAACTACTGAAGCCCTCATGCCTAGAGCCCGTGCACTGCAACAAAGAGTAGCCCGTGCTCACAGCAACTAGAAAAAGCCCGCATGCAGCAATGAAGACCCAACATAGCCAAAAATAAATAAATAAATTTATATTAAAAAAAAAACAAGCAGAAAAAGAATAAGACCTCGTAGAATCATGAAATATCAGATCTGGAAATGACCTTAAAAACTTTGTTCAACTTCCTCTCTGGCTACCCAGTGAAGAGGTGTCTTGCCCAAAGTTCATAGTCAGCAAGAGAGGGGAACTGGTACCCCATGTTTCCTCAGCTCTCTCTCCTGTAGTCTGCCACCTCCTGGGTGTTTTCTCTGACCCAGCTGTTACTGATGATTAAACTTATATCCCTTCTCCACAAAAAAACCCTTTCAAACAAAAAATAATAATAAATGCCTTTGCCAGTGTTATATCATTTCCTCTTTTTATAACCATGTGTTCTTTCCAGGAACCTTCTCTAGGTACACCTTTTGTTGTTAGTTTTTTGTTTTGTTTATTCCATCAGAATTTGGGACCATTTAAGTCTATAATCTATACGAAAGTTTCTTTTTTTTAATAGCATTTGGTTCAGCGTGACATGCATAGCTGGACACCCCTCCCCCCACCCACACACACACTCACACAGAGTTATCCGTAGGCTGTCTGGTGACAAGAAATGAACAGGTGTGAGGGGTAGTCATTGGAATCTACAGTCTGGTCTTCAGGCAGATCCAATGTCCCATTGTGATGATTTACTTTCAGTCAAAATGACCACAGGTGCTGCAGTCATCATTTGGTGTCTATTTTATATTAATCTATCTGCAGTACTCACTAGAAAACACCTGGATTTCATTTCCCTCACCTCCTGCTGGGTGTCCTCCATTCACCCTTCTACACTCCTTTTTTTTTTTTTTAATTTATTTATTTATTTATTTTTTGGGGGGGGTACACCAGGTTCAATCATCCGTTTTTATACACATATCTCCATCTTCCCTCCCTTCCTTGACGCCCCCCCCAAGCCCCCCCCACCCTCCCCGCCCCAGTCCTCAAAGGCATCTTCCATCCTCGAGTTGGACTCCCTTTGTTATACAACAACTTCCCACTGATTATTTTACAGTTGGTAGTATATATATGTCTGTGTTACTCTCTCGCTTCGTCTCAGTTTCCCCTTCACCCCCCGCCCCCTCCCCCTCGAGTTCTCCAGTCCATTCTCTGTATCTGCATCCTTGTTCTGGTCACTGAGTACAACAGTACCATTTTTAGATTCCGTATATGTGAGTTAGCATACAATATTTGTCCTTCTCTTTCTGACTTACTTCACTCTGTATGACAGACTCTAGGTCTATCCACCTCATGACATATAGCTCCATCTCATCCCTTTTTATAGCTGAGTAATATTCCATTGTATATATATGCCACATCTTCTGTATCCATTCATTTGTTGATGGGCATTTAGGTTGCTTCCATGTCCTGGCTATTGTAAATAGTGCTGCAATAAACATTATGGTACAAGTTTCTTTTGGGATTATGGTTTTCTTTGGGTATATGCCCAGGAGTGGGATTACTGGATCATATGGTAGTTCTATTTGTAGTTTTTTAAGGAACCTCCAAATTGTTTTCCATAGTGGCTGTACCAATTTACAGTCCCACCAACAGTGCAGGAGAGTTCCTTTTTCTCCACACCTTCTACACTCCTTTGCTCCCCTTGCCCCCATAGAACCTGCTGCCTCCCTGTTAGGACATGTTGGCTATGTTAGGACATACTGGCTGCATGGTGACCACGTGGAAGCAGCCTGGATCATGTTAGCCCTGCCCTGAGGGTAATTTCCAAAGCTTTATTACCATGACTCTAATCCACTGATCTCGTAAATTAGACATATGAATTCAAAACTTTTCTTTGAATGTTCACTCTTTGACTGTGCACCTATTTATTATTGAGTGGTAACAGAATTTTTCACAGAAGTAAGTGTTTTTAGTTTACATGTTTTCGGTTTTCATGCCTGATCCATGAAGGCGGTTTTATAAATCAGTATGTCACTCCTTTAAAAGCCCTTTGGTCATATTTTTAAAAGACCATATCACAAGGGCCTTAGCATATTGAATGGAAAGATTATAAAAACTTCAGAACTTTAATGTAAAACTGATATATTATGTGATAATGTTTCTAGTAGAAACCAGGACCTCATTTATCACAAAAGACAATCCTTGGCCAAGTTCCATGGTATATGTTAAGGAAACTGTCCCCCTCTATTCACCCTGAAGATTGTCACTCCTAATCAAATCTGGGTAACAGAAACTTTGGAGGAAAATACTGCTGTGATAAAAGAGTGTTGCTAAACAGAATACTGGGGACAAATTCAGGCAGCAAAGCCTCTAGTCAGGGCCCCTCTCACTACCTCAGTTTTATCCTCAAAATGAGGAAATGGGCCTATACATCTATACTTCCATGGTATAATTTACTTTTTTCCTTGATGCAAAAGTCTCAGTAGCTGCTTCATATGCTAGAGATTAGCTTAAAGATGGTAGACATTAACTGGAGAGCTAGATCTTTTGATCAGTGTGGTGACCAGTTTTGCCACCCCCTAATGGGTTTCTGTTTATCTCAGAAGGCAGTGAAATGCTTGGGAGGAAAAGATGTACAAAATCATTTCAAAATCATTTGAACTGAAAGTAGGAGCCAAGAGAATTCAGCACCTGTGAATCTGTGGAATGGAGTGTTAAGGCACTGAACAATGCTTTTTCTCTTCCTCACCCCCATATCCTCTCAGTCACCGTATTCTGCCAGGACTTCTCGGACAGTACCTTTCCATTTGCAGCACTGCCGTCCTCCCTACAACCACTTACCAGCTCACCCTTGGTTTTCTCTGAAGGTTTCTTGAATATTCTCTCTGCCTGCTCCTGTCCATCTTTGGCTCTGCCATAATAGCAATCTTTCAGAAATAGAGCTTATTTTAAAGAAAAAGTAGAAAGAAAGAAAATGAAAACATCTTCAGTGGCTCTCTACTGCTTCTGGGAATAAGGCAAAACCGCTTTGTCTTAAAATTAATATCACCTCACACTTTGGGCCTTGCCTTAGCTGCACACACTCTTTCCTTCAGTCAAACAGGTCTATTGACTATTCCCTAAACACAGCTTGGTCTTCACTGCTACCACCAAGCTTTTTTTTTTTTTTTTTTTTTTTTTTTCCCTTGAGTCTTTGTATCATCTTTGGTAATACTTATTGCCTTTACCTCTGCAACCTTCAGCCATGCATCTACTTCCAGTCAAATCTCATCTTTTTCTTAAAGCCTTCCTAAGCCACTAAGCTTGAAGTGATATCTCTCTTTGAATTCCTGAAGAAATTATTCATTTGATTATGAGTCTTTTTTATATTTTATTGAAGTATAGATGATTTACAATGTTGTGTTAATTTCTGCTGTACAGCAAAGAGATTTAGTTTTATATATATATATCTTTTTTGTATTCTTTTCAAATATGGTTTATCACAGGATATTGAATATAGTTCCCTATGCTATACAGTAGAACCTTGTGGTTTTTCCATCCTATGTATAATAGTTTGCATCTGCTAATCCCAAACTCCCAATCCTTCCCTCCCCCGCCCCCCTCCCCCTTGGTCTATGTCTGTGAGTCTGTTTCTGTTTCCTAGATATGTTCATGTGTGTCATATTTTAGATTCCACATATAAATGATATCATAGGGTATTTGTCTTTCTCTTTTTGACTTACTTCACTTAGTATAATAATTTCTAAGTCCATCCATATTGCTGCAAATGGCATTATTTCATTATCTTTGATGGCTGAGTAATGTTCCATCTCATACATATACTACTTCTTCATCCATTCATCTGTCAAAGGACATTTCGATTGTTTCCATGTCTTGGCTATTGTAAATAGTACTGCTGTTGATGTCCGTGAAATCTGTCTAGGGGAACGGATGTGTGACCTCTGGAAGAAAAGAATTTCTCCTTGGGATCAATAACAAGATGTCGCTCAGATTTAAGTAAAAAGTAACCGTTTATTAGAGAGCAGTTAGAGAAAGAGTACAATAGCTTCTGGCACAGTCACCAGAAGGGGGTGGAGAGACCCCCGAAGCCGTGTACATGTATGTCTTATATACTCCAAAAAGAGAAGTTAATTAGCTCACAAGATTCAGAATTTCTCCTTGCAAGTTTCACAAACATTCAGATAATCACCAAAGAGCTTCAAAGTAAGAGCTTTAAAGTTTAGTGAATGCCTCCCTGCACCTGTTAATTCCGGTTCAGTTTGTGTGACTAGGAGAAAAGATACATGAAATGTATACAGCCAGGTCCATAAATTTTCCTAATTGTGTGTTTCTTCTACCTAAGTTTATCGTATTCTTTTCATATTCCTATCATTGTGAACATAGGGGTGCATGTATCTTTTTGAATTATAGTTTTATCTGGGTATATGCCTGAGAGTGAAATTACTGGATCATATGGTAGTTCTATTTTTAGTTTTTTGAGGAACCTCCATATTGTTTTCAATAATGGCTGCACCAATTTACATTCCCACCAACAGTGTAAGAAGGTTCCCTTTTCTCCATACCCTCTCCAACATTTATTATTTGTATAATTTTTAATGATGGCCATTCTGATCAGTGTGAGGTCATATGTCATTATAATTTTGATTTGCATTTTTCTAATAACTGGTAATGATGAGCATCTTTTCATGTGCCTATTGGCCATCTGTATGTCTTCTTTGGAGAAATGTTTATGTAGGTATTTTACCCATTTTCGATGGTTGACTTTTCATTTCGTTTATGGTTTCCTTTGCTGTGCAAAATCTTCTAGTTTGATTAAGTCCCATTTGTTTATTTTTGCTTTTATTTCTATTGCATTGGGAGACTGACACTTGGTTCTGTATCTTTAGCTGCATTATTTCTTGTTAAATCATTTGTTTGTAATTTTTATTACAAATAAATTATCTAAAAATTATAGAAAAATTACAACATTAAAGAAATGCTTGAGAAACGGGGAGAAAGATAGGGTGCAGCAGCTGATTCATAATCCCGGTTCCCTAAATGGAAAACTTCTGTTTGGGAGAGCATAGGTTTTCTATCCTGTATATCATCATTTATGTGTTTTGTAATCTTGAAATAGTCAACATGTCTAAGTCTCAATTTTCCAATCTGGAAAATTGGAAAAACAACAGTACTTACTTCCCACAGTTGCTATGATTATTAAATGGGATTTCATATGTGAAGCAGAATAAGAACTCTGCCTGGGACAAGGGAATCAGCAAATTTTCTAATATTGTTATTCTTATATTACATTTCAGCCATGTTGTGTATATATTTTCAAAACTGAGAGCATGCTTTTCTTCAACTAACATTGTTTTATAGGAATTTTCCCCATTTTGCTACCATCTTCAGACAGATAATATTAATAGTTTTATAACAATCTATAACATGCATGCATCATATTTTACTCATGCATGCTTTTATTGTTAGGTACTTGGGTTGCTTCCCCTATTCTTTTGATATTATAAATAATGTCTTGACTGATATTTTATGCATAAAATTTTCCCTCCATTTGGATTATTTCCTTAGAATAAATGTCCAGAAATAAGGTTTTTGAGGAAAAGAGATGCATATTGTGATGGCTTTTATGCCACCAGCAATTTTAGATAGCACCAGTTTTATATACACAATAATTTTGTGTATTATCAATTATAAAGCTGTAATATTCAAAATAGAATCTGTGTTATTTTTTTCCTTTTCTTTAAACATTTGTAGTAGCAGAGCTGGATATTTTTCACATGTAGATTTGCTACTACATTCTCTTTTATAGATTGTCTGTTTACATTCTTTGCTTATTTATCTATTTGGACTCTAATGTACTTGTTTTCATTTCTATAGGCTCTTTATATAAAGAATAGTCTTTTTTCTGTCATATTCGCTGCCATATTTTCTTTTTTTTAAATTTTATTTACTTTTATTTTAATTTTTTATTGGAATATAATTGCTTTACACTCTTGCACCAGGTTTTGAGGTACACCAAGGTCAATCATCTGTATTTATACACATATCTGCATATCCTCTCCCTCCCTCGACTCCTCCCCACCCTCCATGTCCCAGTCCTCTAAGGCATCATCTGTCATTGAGCTGAACTCCCTTTGTTATACAGCAACTTCCCACTGGCTATCTATTGTACAGTTGGTAGTATATATATGTTTATGCTACTCTTTCATTTCATCTCAGCTTCCCCTTCACCCCCCGCCCCCCCAAACCTCGAGATCTCCAGTCCACTCTCTGCATCTGCATCCTTATTCTTGTCTTGTCACTGAGTTCATCAGTACCATTTTTAGATTCCGTATATATGAATTAGCATACAATATTTGTCTTTCTCTTTCTCACTTACTTCACTCTGTATGACAGACTCTAGGTCTATCCACCTCATTACATATAGCTCCATCTCATTCCTTTTTATAGCTGAGTAATATTCCATTGTACATATATGCCACATCTTTTTTTTTTTAAATTTTATTTATTTATTATTTTTGGGGGGTACACCAAGTTCAATCATCTGTTTTTATACACATATCCCCATATTCCCTCCCTCCCTCGACTCCCCCCCCACCCTCCCTCGAGTCCCCCCCACCCTCACCGTCCCAGTCCTCTAAGGCATCTTCCATCCTCGAGTTGAACTCCCTTTGTTATAAAACAACTTTCCACTGGTTATCTATTTTTCAGTTGGTAGAATATATATGTCTGTGCTACTCTCTCGCTTCTTCTCAGCTTCCCCTTCACCCCCTGCCCCCCTCAAACCTCGAGTTCTCCAGTCCATTCTCTGCATCTGCATCCTTGTTCTTGTCACTGAGTTCATCAGTACCACTTTTAGATTCCGTATATGTGAGTTAGCATACAATATTTGTCCTTCTCTTTCTGACTTACTTCACTCTGTATGACAGACTCTAGGTCTATCCACCTCATGACATATAGCTCCATTTCATTCCTTTTTATAGCTGAGCAATATTCCATTGTATATATATGCCACATCTTCTGTATCCATTCATTTGTTGATGGGCATTTAGGTTTCTTCCATGTTCTGGCTATTGTAAATAGTGCTGCAATAAACATTATGGTACATGTTTCTTTTGGGATTATGGTTTTCTCTGGGTATATGCCCAGTAGTGGGATTACTGGATCATATGGTAGTTCTATCTGTAGTCTTTTAAGAAACCTCCAAATTGTTTTCCATAGTGGTTGTACCAACTTACATTCCCACCAACAGTGCAGGAGAGTTCCCTTTTCTTCACACCCTTTCCAACATTTGTTGTTTCCAGAATTTGTGATGATGGCCATTCTGATCGGTGTGAGGTGATACCTCATTGTGGCTTTGACTTGCATTTCTCTGATGATGAGTGATGTTGAGCATCTTTTCATGTGTTTGTTGGCCATCTGTATGTCTTCTTTGGAGAAATGTCTATATAGGTCTTCCACCCATTTGAGGATTGGGTTATTTGCTTTTTTGGTGTTAAGCTGCATGAGCTGCTTGTATATGTTGGAGGTTAATCCTTTGTCCATTGTTTCATAGGCAACTATTTTTTCCCATTCTGAGAGTTGCCTTCCTGTTTTGTATATGGTTTCTTTCACTGTGCAAAAGCTTTTAAGTTTCATGAGGTCCCATGTGTTTATTCTTGATTTTATTTCTATGATTCTAGGAGGTGGGTCATAAAGGATCTTGCTTTGATGGATGTCATAGAATGTTCTGCCTATGTTTTCCTCTAGGAGTTTTATAGTGTCTGGCCTTACATGTAGGTCTTTAATCCATTTAGAGTTTATTTTTGTGTATGGTGTAAGGAAGTGTTCTAATTTCATTCTTTTACATGTTGCTGTCCAATTTTCCCAGCACCACCTATTGAAGAGGCTGTCTTTTTTCCATTGTATATTCTTGCCTCCTTTGTCAAAGATAAGGTGCCCATATGTGTTTGGGCTTACCTCTAAGTACTCTACTCTATTCCATTGATCTTCCTTTCTGTTTTTGTGCCAATACCATACTGTCTTGATCACTATGGCCTTGTAGTATAGTTTGAAGTCAGGAAGCCTGATTCCACCAACTCCATTTTTCCTTCTCAAGATTGCTTTGGCTATTCGGGGTCTTTTGCGTTTCCATACAAATCATAAGATTTCTCGTTCTAGTTCTGTGAAAAATGCCATTGGTAATTTGATGGGGATTGCTTTGAATCTGTAAAATGCTTTGGGTAGTACAGTCATTTACACAATGTTGATTCTTCCAATTGATGAACATGGTATGTCCCTCCATCTGTTTGTGTCGTCTTTGATTTCATTCAAGTGTCTTATAGTTTTCTGCATACAGATCTTTTGCCTCCTTAGGCAGGTTTATTCCTAGGTATTTTATTCTTTTTGTCGCAATGGTAAATGCGAGGATTTCCTTAATTTCTCTTTCTGCTCTTCCGTTGTTAGTGTATAGGAATGCAAGAGATTTCTGTGCATTAATTTTGTATCCTTCTACTGTACTAAATTCATCAATTAGTGCTAGCAGTTTTCTGGTAGAGTCTTTAGGGTTTTCTATATATAATATCATGTCATCTGCAAAGAGTGACAATTTTACTTCTTTTCCAATTTGAATTCCTTTTATTTCTTTTTCTTCTCTGATTGCTGTGGCTAAAACGTCCAAAACTATGTTGAATAATAATGGTGAGATTGGACACCCTTGTCTTTTTCCTGTTCTTAGAGGGAATTCTTTCAGTTTTTCCCCATTGAGAACGATGTTGGCTTTTGGTTTCTCATATATGACTTATATTATGTTGAGGTAATTTCCTTCTGTGCCCATTTTCTGGAGAGCTTTTATCATAAATGGATGTTGAACTTTGTCAAAAGCTTTTTCTGCGTCTATTGAAATGATCATATGGTTTTTATCCTTCAATTTGTTGATATGATGTATCACATTGATTGATTTGCGTATATTGAAGAATCCTTGCATCCCAGGGATAAACCCCACTTGATCATGGTGTATGATTTTTTTAATGCGCTGTTGCAGTCTGTTAGCTAGTATTTTGTTGAGGATTTTTGCATCTATATTCATCAGTGATATTGGCCTGTAACTTTATTTTTTTTTTGTGACATCTTTGCCTGGTTTTGGTATGAGGGTGATGGTGGTCTCGTAGAATGAGTTTGGGAGTGTTCTGCCTTCTGCAATATTTCAGAAGATTTTGAGAAGGATAGGTGTTAGCTCTTCTCTAAATCTTTGATAGAATTCACCCATGAATACATCTGGCCCTGGGCTTTTGTGTGTTGGGAGATTTTTAATCACTGTCTCAATTTCTGTACTTGTGATAGGTCTGTTCATAGTTTCTATTTCTTCCTGGTTCAGTCTTGGAAGATGGTATTTTTCTAAGAATTTATCCATTTCTTCCTGTTTATCCAATTTATTGGCATATAGTTGCCTGTAGTAATCTCTCATGATGTTTTGTATTTCTGAGGTGTCCGTTGTTACTTCTCCTTTTTCTTTTCTAATTCTGTTGATTTGCATCTTCTCCCTTTTTTTCTTGATGAGTCTGACTAATGGTTTATCAATTTTATTTATCTTCTCAAGGAACCAGATTTTAGTTTTACAAATTTTTGCTATTGCTTCCTTCCTTTCTTTTTCATTTATTTCTGCTCTGATCTTTATGATTTCTTTCCTTCTGCTCACTTTGGGGTTTCTTTGTTCTTCTTTTTCTAATTGTTTTAGGTGTAAGGTTAGGTTGTTTATTTGATAATTTTCTTGTTTTTTAAGGTAGGACTGTATTGTTATAAACTTCCCTCTTAGAACTGCTTTTGCTGCATCCCATAGGTTTTGGGTTGTTGTGCCTTCATTGTCATTTGTTTCTAGATATTTTCTGATTTCCTCTTTGTTTGCTTTAGTGATTTCTTGGTTGTTTAATAGTGAATTGTTTAGCCTCCATGTGTTTTTATTTCTTGCATTTTTTTTCCTGTAATTGATATCTAGTCTCATGGCGTTGTGGTCTGAGAAGATGCTTGATATGATTTCAATGTTCTTGAATTTGCCGAGGTTTGATTTGTGACCCAAGATGTGATCTATCCTGGAAAATGTTCCATGTGCACTTGAGAAGAAAGTGTATTCTATCGTTTTTGGATGGAATGTCCTATAAATATCAATTAAGTCGAGATGGTCTAATGTGTCATTTAAAGCTTGTGTGTCCTTATTTATGTTCTGCTTGGATGATCTGTCCATTGATGTAAGTGGGGTGTTCATGTCTCCCACTAATATTGTGTTCCTGTCGATGTCCCCTTTTATGGCTGTTAGCATTTGCCTTATGTACTGAGGTGCTCCTATGTTGGGGGCATAGATATTTACAATTGTGATATGTTCTTCTTGGATGGATCCCTTGATCATTATGGAGTGTCCTTCCTTGTCTCTTGTAATAGTCTTTACTTTCAAGTCTAATTTGTCTGATATGAGTATTGCTACTCCAGCTTTCTTCTGACTTCCATTTGCATGGAATATCTTTTTCCATCCCTTTCCTTTCAGTCTATATGTATCCCTTGGTCTGAAGTGGGTTTCTTGTAGGCAGCGTAAAGAAGGGTCTTGTTTTTGTATCCATTCAGCCAGGCTGTGTCTTTTGGTTGGAGCATTTAACCCATTTACATTTAAGGTGATTATTGACATGTGTGTTCTGGTTACCATTTTTTTAATTGTTTTGGGTTTGTATTTGTAGGTGTGTTCCTTTTCTTGTGTTCCTTGGTTAGAGAAGTTCCTTTAGCCCTTGTTGTAAGGCTGGTTTAGTGCTGCTGAATTCTCTTAACTTTTGCTTTTCTGGAAAGCTTTTGACTTCTCCATTGAATCTGAATGAGATTCTTGCTGGGTAGAGTATTCTTGGCTGTAGGTTTCTCTCTTTCAGGACTTTCAGTATATCCTGCCATTCCCTTCTGGCCTGCAGAGTTTCTGTAGAAAGGTCAGCTGTTGTCCTTTTGGGTTTTCCCTTATATGTTATTTGCTGCTTTTCTCTTGCTGCTTTTAATATTTTTTTCTTTGTGTTTAATTGTCATTAGTTTGATTAATATGTTCCTTGATGTATTTCTCTTTGGGTTTATTCTGTATGGGACTCTCTGTGCTTCTTGGGCTTGGTTAATTATTTCCTTTCCCATGTTGGGGAAGTTTTCCACTTTAACCTCTTCATATATTTTCTCACACCCTTTCTTTATTTTCTTCTTCTTCTGAGATGCCTATGATTCGAATGTTGGTGTGCTTAATATTTTCACTGAGTTCTCTGAGCCTGTCTTCCATTCTTTATTTTTCTTTTTTTCTTTTTCCTGCTCTGTGGCAGTTATTTCCCCCATTCTATCTTCCAACTTACTTATTTGTCCTTCTGCCTCAGTCATTCTGCTGGTTATACTATCTATAGTATTTTTAATTTCAATTATTTTGTTATCCATTGCTGTTTGTTTTTTCTTTAGTTCTTCTTAGTTCTTATGAACTGTTTATTTAGTTTCTCTATTTTGTTATCGAGATTTTGTATCATTTTTGCTATCATTACTCTGAATTCTTTTTCAGGCATTTTTCCTATTTCCTCCTCATTTATTTGGTCTTGTGGGGGTTTTTTTCCTACTCCTTTGCCTGCATGGTGTTTCTTTGTTTCCTCATGGTTGTCCAAACTTCTGGGGTTACTTGTCCCAGTGATAGAGGGTTTTATAGAGGACTGTCCAAGCCTCAGACTAATGTCTGAGTGTTGGGTTAAACAAATACTAAGTCTAGGAAAAACATACATGTATAAAACACACAATTACTGAATCCATTAAGACATAAGGCTCTGGAAAGGTCTGACAGAAGAATCCCAGTGTACTATCAGATACTCAAAGAGAAAACCAACAGAAATTGAAAACCAAAACAGAACAAAACAGAAACAAAGGCAAAAGCAAGCAAACAAAGAAATAACACCTTACACTTACACACACAAATCCAGGGAGATATTGAAAGCTAGGATAAAATATAAAAAAGAGCTAGAGTACCACCAGACAGAATGGAGAGTCTCAGAATGAAATTAGACAATTGTACTAAGAGCTAAGATAATGACAAAAACCTACTATTAAATACCAAGGTGGTATGTCCTCTGGAGAATAGAGCAAGGAGTCTGAGCAGATAGATAGTGTTGCTTATACATTAAAGATAAAATAAACTAAAAACGGATGGAAGATAAGGGAACAGAAGATCATAGTGTGCCTGGAAATATGTAAATAATAAGAAGAGAATAGAAATGTATAAAGGATAGAGATGAAAGGTAGGTAGGAGAGTTATATAGTTTGTACTACCAAAAACTTAGCTTGAAATAGAAGTATATAAAAAGGCTAAAAATAAAAATAGAATAAAAAATATGTTATAAAACTTGTACATCCCTTAGGAGTAAGATTGTAATTAATAATAATAATAAAAAACTGGAACTAATCCCAGAATGGACCAGTTCAATAGAATTGATACTAATATTTCTGTTTCCTTAGAAACTCAGCTATAAATGTCCTACTCTCCTTGGGTTTTTTGTATTATTCTGTGACCAGCAGAGCTTCCTTTATTGTTCGTCTGTAAGCGTTGGTGTGTGGGAAGGGAGAGGGTACAATAGTGGCTCCTTCCCCTGGGATTGAGTGTGCAGTGGTGCTCTGTCGTTTCAGTTGGGCTTGGAGGTGCCTGTTGCAGAGGAACACTGGTGTCTCAGGTGTAAACAGAATGTCTCAGAGTTGGGCCTCTCTCTGGGCTTCTTTGTTCTTGGCAGCCTCCCTGCTGCCAGGGTTCCAAGTTGTTTTAAGCTAGCCCCACCCAAGGGCCTGAGGGTCCCTGTTATCCCTGAGTGCCTTAGGTGGCCCACAGGGGTCCCTCCACTGCCCACTGCAGGCACTGAAAGAGAGAGAGAGGCTATGCCTGCAGCTGCTCCCCCTGCCCATGAGCCTGCAGCATCCAGCTGCCATCTTGGCTGGGCAGCTCTCAGGGGCAGGCAGTCCTTGCCACGGACCTCTTCCCTCCTGTCCTCTTGGTCTGTCACCTTACTAGCAACAATTTTTCTCACCCTGAACCAGCTCTCCAGCTCCCACACTCTCACTCCTGGACCCTCTGTTCAGCTGTGAATCGACATCTCATCCGGGAACACTGAGCTGTGGTGCTGACCCTCTGTGTGTTTCTCACTCCCTCCCATCTGCCACAGCTCAGCTGCTTCACCCTCTTTGAGCCTCCCTACTGGTTATGTCAGGATCCTTGTGGTCCTTTCTGGTGTCCAAGGTTGTCTGCTGGTGTTCAGTTGGTTCTCTGTGGGATTTATTATGTCTTTTGGTGCATTCCCAATGCATCTGTGGAGAGGGATGCATTCCACATTCCTCTACTTCGCTGCCATCTGCTGCCATATTTTGTTAGTCCATTATTTACTTGAAAAAAATTTAAGCTTTTGTAATTTACTGTAGTTTTACATTTGTGTGGAGTTCAGTATGCCACTATTTTCCTTTGAGATTGTTTTAATTAATTCTCAGCCTTCAAAGTTGCTATCTAAGTTACTTCCTTTGGCAGCTTTTCTATTGTTATGTTGTAAAATTATTTTAGTCTATTTTTATATAACTATTCTCAACCTAGATTATAAACTCCTTAAACACAGGGATCCTGTTTTATGCCATAGGCAGAGTGGAAAAAGGACTGGCTTGTGAGTTCAAAGACCTGTACTTGAGTCCATGTAATTGCTGTGTAACTTTAGGTGTGTTCATTTCTTTTGGCTTCTATAAGATAGAGATTCCCCTCCTGCTTTTTTCTATAAGTTATTAGGAGAAGCCAATGTAGTTATATACATACGAAAGTTTAGTTAACTGAATTCACCATTAAAGCAGTCAGTTGTAATTTTTTGTGTGCCCAACAGTGCCTAGCACAGTGGTGCCTTGATAAGAGGGTCTCAGTAAAATTGTTTACTTTAGATTTTATGGGGTAATCATATTTTAAGGAAAAGAAGAGAGAGATGTCCCTATACTAGATGCTTATAATAGCCCAGGATTACTGTCTATATACTCTAAATTTATTAGTATGGAACAAATTGAAAATCTTCTCTCTAATTGTAAGATGTGTCTTGGTTTAATTTGGGGAATGTAGTATACTTGGCTATGGCCTCCTCATTAATGGATTTTGTCTAGGTAAAAATTTTGAAGTTAGCTGTTGTCTAATCTTTAGCCATGAAACAAGTATGGAAATTCACTTTAAGGATCTTTTGAAAATTATCTCTTTTGCAAAGTGAAAATTACGCATGCTGAAAGTATGTGATCTTCTAAATGAAATATAATCTGGAAAGTCAAGGTTTGATACAGTGTTTAAGAACCCAAGAGACCATCAGAGTTCCTTTCTTTTAAACCTGTTCTGTCAAACATAGAAATACTGCAATGAACTGGTAGTGGCAGCACTGGATATGCTTTCAGTTATGTGAGATTTGTGGCAACAAATGAAGAAACACAAGAAAATGTAGACTTATATGCATCTCTTAGAGATAGAGAATGTATAACCTCAGATAAGGTGCCTACCTTGTGCATGAAGAAACTTGATACCATGGAATATGAAGCCATAACAGACAAAACTTATTCACAAATCTAAATGAAAGGGTACAAATTCTTTATGACTTTCTGGGGGAAAAAAAGCACATACACACACACACACACACACACACACACACACACTGATGTTTTATGTTCCTTGTTTTAAAAAACAATTTTGACAAAAAAGAAGTGTGTGTGTGTGTGTGTGTGTGTGTGTGTGTGTATGTGTATTACATGTCCAAACTTGAATATGCAGCAAGGGAGGGGAAAGACAAAATAAATATGCTTATATTTTTAATGAGCCTGAAGTTCTGACCCAGGTCTTTTAGAATCTTTTTAATGCATTCAATTTTAGAATCTGTGGCAAGTTTAGGGAAAGATTCACTAAAATAAAATGCAATACACCCAAACATAATTCTCCTTGCAGAAACTATCTTTCCTCATCATGTATATAAATGTCAAATGAAATAAAAATCAGTCTAACCCAATATACACCAGACACTGTGCTGGACCAAATTAACTTAAAATTTTGAAGTTAGTAGAACTAGCAAAGGGAATTAAAAAGGGGATGATGTTGTTGACTTAAAAAAAAATGTATAACGTGAGAGTTGTGTGTTGGGTTTATTTGGGGCAAAATTAGGATTGCAGCCCAGGAGACAGCATCCCAGATAGCTCCGAGAAACTGTTCCAAAGAGGCAGAGGGGAAGATTAGTATATATGTATTCTTGGTAAAGGAGAAGTACATACAATCAAATACATTTGTTTGTAAGGGGTTTCTTCTAGTCATGAGGAGCAGATGTCACCATGTAGAGATTTAGTGCTTTTCTAGATATGAGGAGATGCAAGGGTTGAGCTCATAAAATCAGCTCCTAAAAACACCTAACTATCTGAAGACCCATTCCACCCATTTTCCAAAGCACAGAGTGCCTCATTCCTGGTCTCCACCCTAAATTCCCTTCAGGGGATGTGGGAGGTCAGCAGCTGTAGCGGCAGTGTGATTTAATCCTTGTAGTAGAGGCAGATGGCAAGTGCCCATGGCAAGTGCCAATTTACAGTTGACAAGGCCCGCTCATGGTCATACATTTGACCATGTTTTGGGAGACATTTCAAGACCATTTCATCCCACAGTACTAAGAAGGCTCATTCCTAGGTCTGATGAAGATTTCGCCGATAGGCCACTCAATGTGCCAGTACTGGGCTAGGTCTTTGAAACAGAAGTCAAAGTTCTCTGGGCCACCTGTATTCCTAAGCTGTTATGGTCCAGGAAGAATTCCTTTTTGTTGCATCTTCCCATATCCAGAGTTACATGATTACAATCATTGATCACATAGGGAACTATATATTTGATCAACTGCTGCAAGTAGCCTAGTCATCATTATTTTTGTTGGTGGTTCAGTCACACAGTTGGTAATACAAGAAACAATAATCTTGTAAAACAGGCAAAATACAATATAGCGAATAACATTAATAGAGTTATAAGTAAATATTTAAGCCAAGAGCTTCCCACACCAAACCAGTTTTTGAAGAGATCAAGAACTTGGGAATGGGTCACTTAAGCCAGAAATATGATTTTTTACATGTTTCATTAAATGTGTTACATTAGAGGATTCATCAAGTATGAAAACCCTGCATTCTGTTTGAGTTATGGTACAGGTGCCTCCCTGAGATGTTGTAAGGATGTCAAGGGCCTTGTGTTTTTTTTTTTTTTTTAATTTTTATTTTATTTATTTTTTATTGGAATATAATTGCTTTACACACTTGTACCAGTTTTTGAGGTACACCAAGGCCAATCATCTGTATTTATACACATCTCCCGGTATTCCCCCCCCTCCCTCGACTCCCCCCCACCCTCCCCGTCCCAGTCCTCTAAGGCATCATCCATCATTGAGTTGATCTCACTTTGTTATACAGCAACTCCCCACTGGCTATCTATTTTATGGTTGGTAGCATATATCTATATCTATATCTATCATCTATCTATCTATCTATCTATCTATCTATCTATCTATCTATCTATGCTACTCTCTCACTTCGTCTCAGCTTCCCCTTCATCCCCCGCCCCCCAAACCTCGAATCCTCCAGTCCATTCTCTGCATCTGTGTCCTTATTCTTGTCTTTTCACTGAGTTCATCAGAAGATGTGGCATATATATACAATGCAATATTACTCAGCTATAAAAAGAATGAGATAGAGCTATGTGTAATGAGGTGGATGGACCTAGAGTCTGTCATACAGAGTGAAGTAAGCCAGAAAGAGAAAGACAAATATTGTATGCTAACTCATATATATGGAAGCCATGTGGTTTTATAGCACCACTTTTCTCATCATAGAGACCTCAGAATTCAATAGGCTAATAGCCTAGTTACTATCATTTAAGGCCTGTTGAGTGAATTTTGTTAAGGCTTTGATATGGCTGGTTAAAAGGCACAAAAATAGCTGCTAAATGGTCATACCAGCAGAATACAGATTTCTTGACCCATCAGCTGCTGCCAATGGTCTCTAATTTGTTACATATAAGACCTTGAGTCCATGGAAATCATAGGGTACATCTTCCTACCCATCCCAGTGGAAGTCAAGGGCATAAATTAGTACCACAAATACAATGAGTTCCATTAGGTGCAATCAGTGAGTCTCTTTCATCTGACTCAGTCAGTTCTACACCAATCACTGTCTCTAAGGGTAATAACATGTAGGCATTTTCATAAGGCACTCAGCCTAACTTCCTGATATTTCTGGGCTGATTATGCTTAGTATGATTTAATTGTTTCCAACATAGAGGTATTTTTAAACTTAAATGATCATAGCCTGTTGTTAACCACATAAATCCATCCCATAATTGTGGGAAGTTTCAGGGAACAGATTTTGTTTGAGGCTTAGCTGTCATTTTGATTCAGCCCGAGTGACCTTAAAAGAAAATTTGAATTTATGGCCAGGGTCAGAGCAAGTATTATTAATTGGCCAGGCAAGGGGATCCCCATAACAGGACTATATTTTTTTTCTCTTTCTCTAGAGTAAATTTCCTAAGGGGCATCCAATTAGAGCCTTGGAAGGGAGAAAATGACCAAGGCAACCCAAAAGTACTAGTCACAGGTAATTGGCCACAAACCCAACAATTGTATTGATTTTTAAAATTAGCATAAGATTGTGCCCATGATAGAAAAACTTTTGATTTATATGTAAAGGTCCAAGAAGTCAAGAAAAACATTATAAATGCTCATACGAGTCAGGTCCAGCATCTTGGGCAAGCTGTCTACTTCTGATGTTGGCTTCTTCTCATCCTGGTGTGGGTGTAGTTTCTCCTCTGATAAGTGTCCTTCCATCTAGGTTGGACATTGTCCTCTTAATTATGGCCTTTTTTAGTATGCATAATGCCCTGGTTGCAGGTTGTGGCACATCTGATTTTCATCAAAAGCTAGATTACTGCAATAAGCTTCAGAAACAAACTTAGAGTGTCCTTTTAAAAACTCAGTTGGATGTTACATAAATATAGCATAACAGCAAGGAACTATCCAGGGAATAAATCTTAGTAAATTGAGGCCTCCATCAGCAAAACTGGCACTTAATATTCCTTGAAACATAATATTTTTCTCTCTAAAGTTACCCTAATTTTTACCAAATATAACCAAATTAAGACTAATTTGTTTGCAAAATAAGTCTGGTCTCAAAAGAAACTTGGCCTGATAATTTATGTAACTATAATTAATCATATAGGCTTTTTGCTTTGTTGAAACTTTTATGAGATGTCTCAGACTGGACTTTTAAAAGAACTCTCAGGGCTAGGAAAGCCACACCAAGATCTTGGGTTTATCACAGATTTTTGCCTAATAGATGTAGGTGAATTCCTCCGTTTTCAAGGTTCCCAAAATACTTTGAGTTTTCTATACCTGTTAGTGAGGTAGCCTTCCTAATTTATCTGATAAAAGTGCTAGAAGCCTAACAGTTTCCAATGTCTGGAGAGAACAGATAGAGAGAAAAGTTAAATGTTTCAATCCTGCTTTATAAAGATATAATTTACCAAATTACTGTAAATAATAATTAGTTTGAGAGGAAGGTTTTCCTTACACCTGGAAAAGACAGATTAAAGCAGTATTTCAGATAGAAACCATAAAACAGTCATATTCACCACTTTACTTAGTCTTATGTAACTTATCCTTTTTGTTAAGAGCTTATGAAGCCATCAGGTTTCTCATTAGGATTCTTCAATTCCTTATCCAGTTCAGCATTATGGTCTGGAAGTCAGGAACTTATATTCATCCAAAAGTCCTTTTTATAAATATTATTGAAGACGAAATATTTTTGCAAAGGGATCAGAATAAAATCATAACTGTCTATAATGACATAAGGTTTAAGAAGGTGTGTTTAAAACCTGATTGCAGTGTCAAAGAAACTTTGTTACTGATGCGACATACAACACTTTAAGATAATAACTAGAATTATGACTGATAACATTTTACCAGGATATATCAGAACTTTAGAAACTACATATAATTTCCAGAATATCTATATTAATAACAATTACCACACACAAAAATCTAAGATTTATTATTCATTTGACAATACTTCCCATGTAACTTAATGTACCAAATGAGCCTAGTTCATGTCTCTCTTTGGGATGTTTCAGGGGCCCTTTGAAGCATCCCAAAGTTAGAGATCAAAAGGACTTCATCAGAATTTGATTTAGAAAGTTTTGTCAAAAAAAATACCAAAAAGGGCTTAAAACACTCAGTCAGACAGGCTCAGAGGTCACTGTGAATCAATAGTTATTCACTTAGCCAAAGTATCAATAAAAGATTTCAAAGGCAGACAAGAGGGCAGACAGCAGTATCAAGCCTTATCAGCAGTATTTCATCTTGTGGAACTGAAAACCACAGCCACAGAAAGATAGAGAAAATTAAAAAGCAGAGGACTTTGTACCAGATGAAGCGACAGGATAAAACCCCAGAGAAACAACTAAATGAAGAGGAGATAGGCACCCTTCCAGAAAAAGAATTCAGAGTAATGATGGTGAAGATGATCCAGGACTTTGAAAAAAGACTGGATGCAAAGGTCAAAAAGTTTACCAACGACCTAGAAGAATTAAAGAGCAAACAAACGGAGATATGCAACACAATCACTGAAATGAAAAATACACTAGAAGGAACCAACAGCAGATTAAGTGAGGCAGAAGGGCGACTAAGTGACCATGAAGACAGAATGGTGATAATCACTGATGAAGAAAAGAATAAGGAAAAAAGAATGGAAAGAACTGAAGACAGCCTGAGACCTCTGGGACAATGTTAAACACACCAACATTCTCATTTTAGGGGTCCCAGAAGGAGAAGAGAGAGAGAAAGGACCTGAGAAAATACTGGAAGAGATTCTAGTTGAAGACTTCCCTAATATGCGAAAGGAAATAGCTACCCAAGTCCAGGAAGCACAGAGAGTCCCAGGCAGGATAAACCCAAGGAGAAACTCGCCAAGACGTATAGCAGTCAAATTGACAAAAATTAAAGACAGAGAAATGTTATTAAAAGCAGCAAGGGAAAAATGACAAAATACATACAAGGGAACTCCCATAAGGGTAACAGCTGATCTCTCAGCAGAAACTCTGCACGCCAGAAGGGGGTGGCATGATATATTTAAAGTGATGAAAGGGAAGAACCTACAACCAAGAATACTCTACCCAGCAAGGATCTCATTCAGATTCGATGGAGAAATCAAAAGCTTTACAGACAAGCAAGAGCTAAGATAATTCAGCACCACCAAACCAGCCCTACAACAAATGCTAAAGGAACTTCTCTAAGTGGGAAACATAAGAGAAGAAAAGGAACTACAAAAACAAACCCAAAACAATTACGAAAATGGTAATAGGAACATGCATATCGATAATTACTTTGAATGTAAATGGACTAAATGGACCAACCAAAAGATACAGACTGGCTGAATGGATACAAAAACAAGACCCTTACATATGCTGTCTACAAGAGACCCACTTCAAACCCAGGGACACATACAGACTGAAAGTGAGGGGATGGAAAAAGATATTCCATGCAAATGGAAATCAAAAGAAAGCTGAAGGAGCAATGGTCATATCAGATAAAACAGACTTTAAAATGAAAAATGTTACAAGAGAGAAGAAAGGACATTACATAAAGATCAAGGGACCCATCCAAGAAGAGGAGATAACAGTTATAAATGTATAGTCACCCAATATAGGAGCACTTCAATACATAAGGCAAATGCTAACAACTATGAAAGAGGAAATGCAAGGCAAAAATAGAGACACAGATGTAGTGAACAGACACATGGACACCAAGTTGGGAAAATGGGTTGGGGGGCGGGTTGGGGGGGGGAATGAATTGGGAGATTGGTATACCAAATTTTACACTTTAGATATATGCTGTTTATTTTCTGTTAACTCTATCTCAATAAAAGTTCTTAAAAAAAAATTCAAAGCCACCCGCTGAGACATACATATATCCAAACAGACACAACAGGAGATCTCCAACCTTCATTTTCCAAAATTGGTCATGAATTAGATTTCACAATATAAAAACTCACTAGTTTATAAAGAGTTGGAATAAGAAAAATTTTAAAGTGCTTCTTCCAGTTTTTTTTTTCTCTTTAATCTCAACAATTAGAGATGGTTTAGATATTTCTTCCTGAGAAGCTCTGGTCTCAAGGCAAGAGGGAGATAAAATCAGCTTCTCCCTAGCAGGACTTATTCCCTTAGGGTCAGAATTCTGCAGATAATTTTTTGTTTCAAGCTAGTTTTTTCTGCTGGTTGGGAATTAAATGGAAGTTGATTAAAACTTTGACTAGCATTCTGTACTTAATTGATGCAATTGAAGGTTCATAACTATCATAGATACCCCCTTTTGCTATTTTTTAAAATGGTTTTGAAAAGTTGGTCTGATATTTTTTCAAGTAATTAATTGTTGGTTTCCTACAAAGAAGTTATCCTGTGGTTTCCTCTTTTAGAAGCTTCTAGATACAAATCAAAGTAAGCATTCCATTCAGTCAATTTGATCTTACGGCCGGCTTTTTTTTTTCTAACTGTGCATGCAAAAATATTTTTTGTAATAGCAAAAGAACTCCAATTTGGTCATTTTAGGTTGAGATCTCCCTTAATATAAATTTCCCAATTAAGTAGATACTTGCAAGTATAAATTTTTTGTATGTACGTAAACCTGGCTGGAGTGTTAGAAAGAGGCTGGCCTTCTGACACTCCATGTTTCTGTGAGAGGCTCTATTGCCCATTTTAAAGCTGAATTTGTCTGGGATTAAAAAAAAAAAAAAACTAGCAAAATTGAGTGTGCTGCTTGTGAGCTTAACTCCTCTAGGCACCACCCCAGAGACATTTCAGCTCTCTTACGTGCCTCAGTCCTTCCTTTGGTAGTCTAAGACCACTGAGGGTGCTCAGATCACTGAATGGACAATTTTTATTGTGACTGCTGGTGAGCAAATGTTTTAATTAATGAGCGAGTTTCCCTATGGGACCACTGCATGGTATGAGGACTGTGCCTCCACCATTCCTGTGCATCTCTCAGTCACCTGAAAGAGCTATACTGGCCGGGAGGAGTTCTTGTCCTTTGTCTTTGGAGCAAAGCTCTCATGTAATATCTTCACTTTTACCCCAACAAAGTCAATTAAGGCAGCCAAATTGAGGAAAAGTGTCAGATCAGCCTCTTACCTAACAACTCAGTACAGACCACTCAGCCTTCTACAACTGAGCAAACCCTGGTATCTTTCAACCAGGTCCCCCCACCTCTAGATCTTTCACCTAGGTGGGTATTCCCCAGTATTTTTCAGCCAAGCTCCCCCCAGTATCTTTCACTTGGGTGGCAATTCCCTGATATCTTTCAACCAACTCCCCCCCCCCCACATCCAGGATCTTTCACCTGGTGGTGCGTATTCCTCGGTATCTTTCAACCGAGCCCCATCCCAGTATTTTTCCACTGGGTGGGCATTTCCCTGTTATCTTTCAACCAGGTGACCTGCCCCCCACCAGTATTTTTCAGCTGGGAGGAGGCAGGTACCTGCTACTCAACCAAATAAAACTCAGGATCATCAACGAACATGGGAGATCTGAGAACCAGGAGAGACTTACTCAATTTTGTCTGGACTCCCTGAGGAGGTGGATGGGCTCAAGGGGCCTCTGCTGGTACCAAGGCTCCAGTTCCTCATAGAGTCCAGGCAAAGGAGAGAAGTCCACTCTGGATCCCTTTGTGGTCAGCAAAACTGTTGACTTAAAATAAATGCACAACATGAGAGTTGTGAGTTGAGTATATTTGGAGCAAAATTAGGACTGCAGCCCAGGAGACAGCATCCCAGACAGCTCTGAGAAACTGTTCCAAAGAGGCAGAGGGGAAGATTAGTATATATGTATTCTTGGTAAAGGAGAAGTACCTGCAATCAAATACATTTCTTTTTGTAGGGGGTTTCTGCTATTCACGAGGGGCAGATGTCACCACGTACGGATTTAGTGCTTTTCTAGATATGAGGAGATGCAAAGGTTGGACTCATAAAATCAGCTCCTAAAAACGTCTAACTATCTGAAGACCTGTTTTGCCCATTTTCCAAAGCACAGAGTGCCTCATTCCTGGTCTCCACCCTAAATTCCCTTCAGGGGATGTGGGAGGTCAGCAGCTGTAGCAGCAGTGTGATTTAATCCTTGTAGTAGAGGCAGATGGCAAGTGCCCATGATAAGTGCCAATTTATAGTTGACAATGTGGAAAATGTATCTGAGTAACAAACACTTATGTTGGCCTCAAAATGACGGTGAGGATGGGATGGAAGGAGGGTAATAAGCAGTATTTTTTTTTAAACTCTTTATTGGATTATAATTTCTTTACACTGTTGTGCCAGTTTCTGCTGTACAACAAAATGAAACAGCTGTATTTATACATACATCCCCATTTCCCCTCCCTCCGGCAACTTCTTCCCACTTTCCCTATCCCACCCTTCTGAGTCATCATTAGAAATGTAAAGCGCTCTAAAGATGTTGTATAAGTGAGTGAGTGCAGTTTCACTAAGAAAAAAAAATAAAAGGAAAGAAAAGAAGAAAGAGAAGAAGAACTAAGGGAAAGAATAAAGGAGGGAGGAAGGGAAGGAAAGAGGATGGGGGAGAGGGAGAGAGAGAATCTCTAAGTACCAAAATCCTAAAGGAATGACTTTTTGTCCTGTAAAGTGCCTGGAATTCCTGGCACTTGTTCCACTGACAGTCTGTGAAGGCCATACAGGAACTTAATTTTTAAGTTGTGAGAGCCCATGAAGATTTATTTTCTGTGTCCTTTTTGTGGTTGTTTTTGATATTCTGCTGGTCATGTTTATTTGTGCTTTTTGATCTTAGTACCATTACTGGACTCTCTAAAACCAGAGACCTCCTTTTCAGGGCCTAGCACAAGAAATTGTACATGTAGCATAAGTAGTCAGTAAGAGTTATCCATAAGGATGTCAATCAGATTAAATTCTCAATTTTATTCAAATACTAAAATATTTTGTTAGTGCCTCCACATCTCCAAGAGATATTTTTCATGAACTTTAGAATTTTCGTATTCTTTGTTCAATAGGCAGAATCATTTAAATAATGCACATTCAATCCAGCATTTGTATTTAAGACCGGGTGACTATCTTAGAATGTAAATAGGGTAAAATATGTAAGTACTCCAACTGTGAAACAGTGTTGTGGAAACAATTAACAGAACTCTAAACAAGAATATTCATTTAAAAAGTTCAACTAGCAGAGTTGATAAGATGGAAACTAATCTCAGCACATCTAAGGAGTACTGTGTAAATTAAAATTAAATTCATTTGAAACAGGTATTATTAATTTATGATTAGAATCATAAATCCAGAATTTTAATGTTAAAAAGGACCTTAGAGATGATATGGTCTGATCTAGCCCCCTTATTTTATAAATGAGCCATACTGTTCATTATCACTTTCCTTTGTCATTAGAGTTAATTGTGAACACATCCATCTTTCCCATTAAATTTAAAGTCATTGAGTGTAGGACTTGTGTTTTGTGTTTCTTTGCAACTTTCTCAGTGCCCTGCATAAAAGGAGTGCTCAAAAAATACTTATTGAATAAATGTTACAAAATGAATGAATGAATGGATGGATGGATGGATGGATGGATGGAATTGTCTCTGGCAAAATAGTGAGATAAGCATAATTTGACTGTTAACATCCCCTTGAATACTTTCTCTTTTTACCACCCCAATCTCCTTCTTTTTCCTCTGAAGCCCACTTTTTTTTTGTCATGCTGATTCCTAGTACTGGGTGTCCCACTGGGGTGTCCTCAAGAATATGAGGGTAGTATTTCATTGTCTCTCAATAGAAAGTATCTACCAGCTGTTGTATATAAAACTGGCCCATCTGAACTACTTGACACTTTCTGTAGAGCATGTGTGGTGGGGTCTGGATTTCCTGGTCCCTGCTGGTTAGCATGTTTATGTTGATGAGCCATGGTAAATCAGACAAACTGCACATTTTTGTCTCATCTAATTTGGCTGCACTCAGATAAAATTTCTTCTTTATTAGGCTCAGTGACCTTTCCCCTTTTGCCATTCTGTTTAACCTAAATGAAGAATTTTCTTCCAATTGACTTTTGTTACTACTTGAATTAACAGTAAATTCTTTAACATCCACTTCTCTTCTCTGTGGTTTCTGACTTATTTTCAGAAATCACACAAAGGGCTGGTGATTTTCCAGGAAATATTCACAGTAGCAGAAAGAGGTTATTTACTATAAAAAAGATGCTAACATTGATACATCTGTATGGAAGGTTTTAAGGATCATTTGGAATAATAAAGCTGAATTAAACTCTTCAGGGCCTAATGCTTTAGCAAGGCACCTGAAAAAGAAGTTGGAATTATGAGACATCAAAGGACTTCAACATTATGACCAAAGTCACTTTTTGTAATAATAAATATAATAATGTTTATTTAATATAAGTAATGATATGATAAAAATTCTTTGCTATTGCCATCCCATATTAATATAGATGTCTTAGACACTGGAGACTTCAACTGTGAACATGGATGGCCTTAACATGACTGAATTCTGGAACCACTGCTACACGGAATCATTGAAAGCAATGCAAAAATGGCTTGACATTTGAATACTATCATAAGACATCAAGTGTATTTCCCTTTGAACTCAATCCTAGCCTCAATCATATTATCACTCTGTGTAATTCAACTAAAAATTTATACAATAAAACTAAATTCACTTTTAAATATTTTATGGCCTCAAGTTTTAAATAAGCAAAACTTTCAAAGGATCACAACTTCAGTGTCCATTGGTGGGGTGGAGGGTGAGATAAGGGGAAATAAAAATAGACAAGTATGCTTAGAGACTGATACAATTCTTGTGATCGGTGGTATGGTGTAGAGTAAGAGCAGAGAAGTTAGGGGACCTAACTTTTGTGTTTTTATGAAATCCCCATAGAAGTTTTGGCAAGTTACACTCCTCTCTTCGTCCTGCATACTAACACTTTGCTGTCAGCATTGAGACAATGTGTGTGATAGATCTTTGTAAACTGCAAAGCACTATCTACTTTACAGATTATATTATCAGTAATACATTATCAAAATATTTAAGGAAATTAAAGATCTAAATAAACATAAATATATTCCATGTTAATAAATTGGAAAACAATACTGTTAATATCACAATACTGATCAAATAGATCTAATGATTCACTGTAATCCCTATCAAAATCCCAGCTGGCTTTTGTGCAGTAGTTGATAAGATGATCCTAAAATTAATATGGAAATGCAAGAGATTAAAAATTCCCAAAATAATCTTGAAAAATAACAAAATTGGAAGACTCACATTTCTAAATTTCAAAATTTACTGCAAAGCCACAATAATAAAGACTGTGTGGTACTGGCATAAGGATAGATATATAGATTAATAGGATAAAATTGACAGTCCAGAAATAAATCCTTACATTTATGGTCAATTGATAAAGACAAAGGTGCTATGGATACACAATGGAGGGAAAGAATGATCATTTCAACAAATGGTGCTGAGATAACTGTATATCCATATGCAAAAGAATAAAGTTAGTTCCATATCACATACCATGCACAAAAATTAACTCAAAATGGATAAAGGCCTAAATATAAGATACAAAACTAAACAATTCTTAGAATAAAGCATAGGAATAAATCTTCTTGACCTCAGTGTAGGCAATGACTTCTTAGATAGGATACAAAAAATACAAGTGATAAAAGAAAAAATAAATTGGACTTCATCAAAATTGAAATCTTTTGTCATTTAAAGGCCCACAAAGAAAGTCAAAAGACAATCTACAGAGTGGGAGAAAATATTTGTAGAACATATGTCTGACATGGAATTTGTATCCAGATTATGTGAAGAACTCTCACAACTCAACATTAAAAAAAAAAAAAAAAAAACGGTTAAACTTATGAACATGGAAAAAGTATTTTGAAAGACTTTCTGTAAGTAGGATATACAAATGATCAATAAACACATGAAAGGAGGCTCAACATCATTAGTTATAAGGGAAATGCAAATCAAAACCACACATCCACTAGGATATCTCTAATTAAAAGGCAGGCACTGACAAATGTTGATGAGAATGGAGATATCAAAACTGTATTATAGTACTGCTAGGAATGTAAAATGATAAAGGCACTTTGGGAAAGAGTTTGGCAGTTCCTCAAAAAGTTAAACAGAGAGTTAGCATATGATCCAGAAATTCCACTCCTAATTATATGTCCAATATAAGTGAAAATGTGTGCCCCCACTAAAACTTGTACACAGATATTTTATAGCAGTATTATAAGAGCCAAAGAATGAAACCAACTCAAATGCCCATCAACTGGTGAGTGGATTAAAATGTGGTATATCCACACAAAGGAATATTATTCAACCATAAAAATGAATGAGGTACTGATGCATGCTAAAGTATGAATGAAAAAGTTATGCTAAGAGAAAGTAGTTACTTACAAATTGTTGCACATTATATGATAGGATGTACATGAAATGTCTAGAATAGGAAAAACCATAGAGACAAGACTTAGATTAGTGGTTTTCAGGATCAGGGATGAGGAAGGGGATTGAGTGCTATTTGACATGGAGTTTCTTTTGGGGTGATGAAATATTCCGGAATTAGTTAACGATGATATTTGCATATCCTGTGAATTTACTATCAATGAATTATACCCTTTAAAATGGTGAACATTATTATATGTCAATTACATATAAATACATTTGTATTTGCTCTTTCAGTTCTATTGAAATATAATTGACATAGAGCACTATATAAGTTTGTGTGCAGCACAATGATTAGACCTACATACATCATGAAATGATTATCATAATAAGTTTAGTGACCATCCATCACCTCATATAGATAAAATATTAAAGAAATAGAAAAAAATATTTTCCTTGTCATGAGAACTCAGTATTTACCCTAACAACTTTCATACACAGCATGCAGCAGTGTTAATTATATTTATCACATTATATATTATATCCCTAGTACTTATTTATTTTATAACTGAGAGTTTGTACCTTTTGACTGCCTTCGACTAATTCCCCCTTCATCCACCCCCACCTCTGGTAACTACAAATTTGACCACTTTTTCTATGTTTTTGTTTATTTGTTTGTTTTTGAATTACAATTGACCTACAATACTATGTTACTTCCTGTTACACAATATAGTGATTTGATATTTCTATACATTTCAAAATGATCACCATGATAAGTCTAGTAACTACATGTCACCATGCAAAGATACTACATAGTTCTTCACTATATTCCCCACACTGTATGTGTAATACCTATGACATTTATTTTACAACTGGAAGTTTGTACCTCTTAATCTCTCTCACCTATATTTTTCCTCCTCCCAACACCTTTCCCCTCTGGCAACCACCTGTTTGTTCTGTGTATCTATAACTCTGTTTCTGTTTTGTTATGCTTGTTCATTTGTTTTGTTTTTTTAGATTCCACATATAAGTGAAACCATACAGTTCTGTCTTTCTGTATCTGATAGTTCACTTATCATAATACCCTTTAGGTCTATCTATGGGGTTGCAAATGGCGGGGTTGCAAATGGCAAGATTTCATTCTTTGTTTTTTTAAAGATACCATTAAGACATTTATTTGTATAAGTGAACAAAGTATATGAAAAAATCACACAAAGGCAAATCAGAGCACTCAGCCATCAAAAGGTTCCATTCTTTTTGATGGCTGAGTAATATTCCATTACATATATATATATATATATATATATATATATATATATATATACCTTCTCTATCCACTCATCTATTAGTAGGTACTTAGGTTGTATTCATATCTTGCCTATTATATATAATGCTGCAATGAACATATGGGTGTGTATATCTTTTTGAATTAGTGTTTTTATTTTCATTGGATAAATACCCAAGAGTGAAATTGCTGAATCATATAGTGTTTTTTTTTGTTGTTTTTTTTGTTGTTTTTTTTGAGGAAACTCCATATGATTTTCCATACTGGCTGTAGCAAGTTATATTCTCTCCAACAGTGCATGAGGGTTCCCTTTTCTCCAGATCCTAGCCAACACTTGTCATTTGTTGTCTTTTTGATAATAGCCATTCTAACATGTGTTAGGGGATATCTCATTGTAGTTTTGATTTTCACTTCCCTGATGATTAGTGATGTTAAGCATTTTCCACGTGCCTGTTGGTCATCTGTATATCTTCCTTGGAAAATGTCTATTCAGATCCTCTGCACATTTCTTAATCAGGTTGTTTGTTTTACAATGTTGAGCATGAATTCTTTGTATATTTTGGATATTAACTCTTTATCTGTTATATCACTTACAAATATCCTCTCCCACTCAGTAGGCTGCTTCTTCATTTTGTTGATAGTTTCCTTCACTTTGCAAATACTTTTTAGTTTGATGTAGTTCCATTTGTTTATTTTTGCTTTCGTTTCCCTTGTCTGCAGAGACATATCAAATAAAATATTGCTAAGACCAATGTGAAAGTGTACTGCCTATGATTTTTTTCTAGAAGTGTTAAGGCTTCAGGTCTTACGTTTAAGTCTTTAGTGCATTTTGAATTTATTTTTGTGCATGGTGTGAAAAAATAGCCCAGTTTGTTTCTTTTGCATGCAGCTGTCCAGTTTTCCCAACAACATTTATTTAAGAGGCTGTCTTTTCCCCATTGTATATTCTCACCTCCCTTGTCATAGATTAATTGCTCATAAAGTGTGTATTCCTTTCTGGGCTCTCTGTTCTGTTCCATTAATCTATGTGTCTTTTTTTGTGCCAGTAACATACTCTTTTGATTATTTTAATTTTGTAATATAATTTGATAACAGGAAATGTGATACCTCCAGCTTTATTCTTCTTTTCCAAGATTGTTTTGGCTATTCGAGATCGTTGTGTTTCCACACAAATTTTAGAATTATTTGTCCTAGTTCTGTGAAAAATGCCATTGGTATTTGGATAGGGATTTCATGGACTCTGTAATTTCCTTAAGTGGTATAGTCATTTTCAATAATATTTATTCTTCAAATCCATGTGCATGGTATATCTTTCCATCTGTTTGTGTTATCTTCAATTTCTTTCATCAGTGTCTTACAATTTTCTGAGTACAGTTATTTTAACTCCTTAGATTTGTTTCTGGGTATTTTATTGTTGGCAGTTGTAAATGGATTTTTTCTTAACTTCACTTTCCAAAGTTCATTGTTGATGTATAGAAACAGAACAAAATTCTGTATATTAATTTTGTATCCTACAACATTACTGAATTCATAGATGAGTTCTAGTAGTTTTTTTATTGTGTCTTTAGGATCTTCTATGTAAAGAATCATTATTTGCAGTGACAGTTTTAATTCTTCCTTTTCAATTTGGATTCCTTTTATTTCTTTTTCTTGTCTAATTTCTGCAGCTAGGAATTCCAATATGACGTTGAATAAAAGTGGTTAGGGTGGATGTACTTGTCTTGTTCCTGATCTTAGAGAAAATCCTTTCAGCTTTTCACCATTGAGTATTAGGTTAGCTTGTCATATTACTGTCATTATTTTGTTGAGGTGTGCTCCCTCTATACACATTTTGTTGAGAGTTTTTATGATAAATGGATGTTGAACTTTGTCAAAAGCTTTTTCTGCATTTATTGAAATGATCATATGATTTTTATCCTTTAATTTGTTAATGTGGTGTATCACATTGATTTATTTGTGGATATTGAACCACCCTTGCATCCTTGGGATAAATCCCACTTGATCATGATGTATGGCTATTTTAACGTATTGCTGAAGTCAGTCTGCTAATATTTTTTTTTCAGAATTTTTGCATCTATGTTCGTCAATGATGTTGGCCTGTAATTTGCTTTGTTTTGTGATATTTTGTCTCCTTCTGATATCAGGGTGATGCTGCCCTTATGGAATGACTTTAGAAGCAATCCCTTCTCTGCAATTTGCAAAGGATAGCATCTGTAAATGTTATGTAGAATACACCTGGGAAGCCAAGTGGTCCTGAACTTTTGTTTGTTGAGAGAGTTTTATTACTGATCCAATTTTATTACTGGTAATTTAACTGTTCATATTTTATATTTCTTATTAATTTAGTCTTGGGAGATTGTACATTTCTAGGAATTTGTCCATTTCTTCTAGGTTGTCCATTTTATTAGAGTACAATTGTTATAATATATTTTGATCCTTTGTCTTTCTGTTGTGTAATTTGTAATCTCTCCTTTTTCATTTCTTGATTTTATTGATTTGGGCCCTCTCTTGTTTTCTTGATGAGTCTGGCTAAAGGTTTATGAATTTTATTTTTCTTTTCAAAAACCTAGCTCTTAGTCTCATTGATATTTTCTATTGATATTTTTTAGTCTCTATATCATTTATTTCTGCTCTTATCTTTATGTTTAAATTTATTCCATTCATATTGTTTTTTTTTTGTTCTCCTTCTAGTTCCTTTAGGTGTAAGGTGAGGTTGCTTATTTGAGATTTTCCTTGTTTCCTGAGTTATACTTGTATTAGTTATAAACTTATAAACTTCCCTCTTTATATATGTGTGTATATATAATGCAGTGGCTTCTTTTGGACAGAGCCTGTGTGCAGCAGCAGATGCTGCAACCCACAAGGCAGAACTGCTTTAGTAAAAATAAATCAAAGGAGCATCCCTTCCTGTGCTTCTGGCTCTAGAAATGACTGTTGTTTGGGACATTCTTCCTCAGCCATACTCTTATCCACACTAGTAGATAGATATTCATGAATGAGGAAGTGAGATTTTAGAATTGGAGCCAAGAGGAATGTGGAAATGTATTTATTTTCCAACCTATTCCTTTTCTCAATTCACCTCATCCTTAATTATTAAGTGATGTCAAACATTTGCTAACAGCCTAGTCCTGGGTGTAATCCCAGACTCAATTTATATTCCACAGAGGATAATGAGCCTCATTTATTTATAGTAGCACTTGTCTTTCACCAGCTCTCAATTAGCAGGCTTGTCCATCCATCTTATTCACTGGGCATAACCCTGAATAACTTCTATTAATTTTCAGAAAACAAAATCATGATGAACAAGTGACCCCTTAATCATATGAGAAATATTTTACCTGGACACTGAGAGAAATTCCAAAGGAATGTGAACTCCAAAAATATAATGTTGTATCCCAAGGTAACAAGTTAGAAGACAAAATATGCATTTGGATATATAGACTGTATAAATCGTCTCATGACTATGGAGACTTCATGTTTAGGAAGCCATATTCCATCTCATCTGTTTTCTTTTGGTAGAAAATACTGGTAAAATATACTTCCCAATTCTTTGGATGTTAATAAACTAAAAATTGCAAAAGGAAGAAATTTATAATAATCACTTGATGTAGAGATGACCCAGTTAAAATTATGCCAGAAGAGTTTGCTGTTCATGGCAGTAACTAGAAAGCATGTTGAGTACTCATTAAGTCAATTATCTACAATTTCAGATAAGAGCAAATAAAAATTAGTCACTTAATGAAGAAGGTTTTGTGTCCTTACTTTACCAAGACTGATTCCAATTGCCTACAGACTCCTCAATTCTCTACATTCCTTTGGATACATTTAGCTACAGAAGCATTGGCATTCAAATATTGATCCTTGATTTGTTTCCAAAAGTAACAATTGAAACATAATGGAAAAGACAGGAGACCAAGTAATAACTGAACTTCTTTCTCCAGATTACACTCAATTTATTCAGATAATATACATTTTCTTCCATGCTAACAATCACATTTTTCAGTTTAACTTTTTAAGAAAGAAAACTTCCAGGTCAAGTGTACAATAAGATTCCATGAACTCATTATCCAACTTAGCAACCATCAATGTTTTGTCATATTTGTTTGATTTATTCTTTACCCCTTTTTAAAAGTTGGAGTACTTTTTTTTTTTAACTTTAGAATACTTTTATTTTTTAAATTAATTTTTATTGGAGTATGGCTGATTTTCAATGTTGTGTTAGTTTCTGATGTACACGAAAGTGAATCAGTTATACATACAGATATAGCCACCCTTTTTTAGATTCTTTTCCCATACTGAGTAGAGTTCCCTTTGCTGTTCAGTACGTTTTTATTAGGTTATCTATTTTATGTAGAGTTGTGTCTATATATCAATCTCAATCTTGCAAATAATCCCTCCCCCATCTTGCCCCACTGGTAACCATAAGTTTGTTGTCTACATCTGTGACACTATTTCTGTTTTGTAAATAAGCTCATTTGTAACATTTTTTATATTTCAAATATAAGTGATATCATATGATATTTGTCTTTCTCTGTCTGAGATACTTCACTCAGTATGACAACCTCTAGGTCAATCCATGTTGTTGCACATGGCATTATTTCATTCTCCTGTTTTTCTTTTTTTTTTTTTTTTTGATTAATAGTCCATTGTATACATGTACAACATATTCTTTAACCATTAATCTGTCATTGGACATTTAGGTGGCTTCCATGTTCTGGCTATTGTAAATAGTGCTACAATGAACATAGGGGTGTATGTATCTTTTTGAATTATGTTTTTCTCTGGATATATGCCCAGGAGAGGCATTGCTGGATAATACAGTAGCTATTTTTAGTTTTTTAAGTAACCTCCATACTGTTCTCCATAGTGGCTGCACCAATTTACATTCCCACCAACAATGTAGAAAGGTTCCCTTTTCTCCACACCCTCTGCAGCATTTACTGTTTGTACATTTTTTGATGATGGCCTTTCTGAATGGTGTGAGGTGATACCTCACTGTAGTTTTGACTTGCATTTCTCTAACAATTAATGTTATGTAATGTTGAGCATGTTGTCATGTGCTTTTTGGTCATCCGCATATCTTCTTTGAAGAAATATCTATTTAGATGTTTTCCCCATTTTTTGATTAGGTTGTTTGTTTTTTTTGATATCGAGATGCATGAGCTGTTTTTATATTTTGGAGATTAATCCCTTATTGGTTGTTTTGTTTGCAAATATTTTCTCCCATTCTGAGGGTTGTCTTTTCATTTTGTTTACGGTTTCCTTTGCTGTGCAAAAGCTTTGAAGTTTAATTAGGTCCCTTTGCTTACTTTTGTTTTATTTTCATTATTCTAGGAGATGGATTAAAAAGATCTTGCTGCAATTAATGTCAGAGAGTTTTCAGCCTATGTTTTCCTCTAAGAGTTTTATACTGCCAGCTTTATATTTGTCTTTAATCTATTTTGGGTTTATTTTTGTGTATAGTGTTAGAGACTGTTCTAATTTTATTCTTTTACATATAGCTGTTCAGTTTCCCCAGCATCACTCATTGAAGAGACTGTCTTTTCTCCATTGTATATTCTGGCCTTCTTTGTCATAGATTAGGTGACCATAGGTGTGTGGATTTATCTCTGGGCTTTCTATCTGGTTCCATTGATTCATATTTCTGTTTTTGTGCCAGAACTTTACTGTTTTGATGACTGTAGTTTTTTAGTATAATCTGAAATCAGGGATCCTGATTCCTACAGCTCATTTTTTCTTTCTCAAGCTTGCTTTGGCTATTTGGGGTCTTTCGTGATTCCATGCAAATTTTAAAATTTTTTGTTTTGTTTCTGTGAAAAATGCTATTGTTAATTTGATGAGGATTGCACTGAATTTGTAGATTACTTTGGGTAGTATAGTCATTTTGATAATATTGATTCTACCAGTCCAAGAAGATGATTCATCTCTTCATCTGCTTGTGTCATCTTTGCCTTCTTTCATCAATGTCTTATAGTTTTCTGTGTACAGGTCTTATGCCTCTTAGGTAGGTTTATTCCTATTTTATTATTTCTGATGCAATGGTAAATGGGATTGTTTCCTTAATTTTTCTTTCTGATCTTTCATTGTTAGTGTATAAGAATGCAAAAGATTTCTGTGTATTAATTTTTTATCCTGAAAGTTTACCAAATTCACTGATGAGCTCTAGTAGTTTTCTGGTAGTATCTTTAGAATTTTCTATTTATAGTATCATGTCATCTGCAAACATTGACAGTTTTACTTCTTTTCAATTTGCATTTCTTTTATTTCTTTTTCTTCTCTGATTTCTGTGGCTAGGACTTCCAAAACTATGTTGAATAAAAGTGGTGACAATGGAAAATCTTTTCTTGTTTCTGATCTTACAGGAAACACTTTCAATTTTTTACCATTGAGAATGATGTTTGCTGTAGTTTTGTTTTATGTGGCCCTTATTATGTTGAGGTATTTTCCCTCTATGCCCACTTTCTGGAGAGTTTTTATACTAATGGGGTGTTGAATTCTGTCAAAACCTTTCTCTGTATCTATTGAGATTATCATATGGTTTTTATCCTTCAGTTTGTTAATATGGTGTATCACAATGATTGATTTACATATTTGAAGAATCCTTGTATCCTTGGGGTAAATCCCACTTGATCATGTTCTATGATCCTTTTAATGTGTTGTTGGATTCAGTTTGCTTATATTTTATTGAGGATTTTTGCATCTATGTTCATCAGAGATATTGACCTGTAATTTTCTTTTTTTTATGGTATATTTGTCTGGTTTTGGTGTCAGGGTGATGGTGGCCTCATAGAATGAGTTCAGAAGTTTTCCTTTTAAAAGTTGGAGTGCTTTTAAATGATTCCTGATATAATATTATTTTCCCCCTAAACACTTCAGTTTGTTTTCCATAAAAGATAAGGATATTTGCACAAAAATTCCATCATCATAACTAAAAAATTAACAATATATCAACAATTACAATTTAATATTTACTCCTTATTTACATATCCCTGATTGTCTAAATATGTCCCTTTACTATTGTCTGTTTGGATGAAAATCCAAATTCTACTCATTGTATTTAGAAATCATATGTCTTCCATATCTTTAATTTATTTTATTCTAAAACAGGCCTCTCCTCACTCTCTCACTCCATTTTAGTTTTTATGAAGGCCACTATTTTAACCATTTGCCTTTCAGTTGGAGAATGTAAAGGTGCAATTTACATTATTCTGATTTTAGCACTTTATAATTTAGCTGGGATAACCACACATACATTTATTAATTCAATAGATTCTTTTCAAATACTTACTGTGTGCCAGGCATATTTCTGGTGCTAGATACTCAGTTATAAAAGTGATAGATACAGTCCAGGCTCATACCATGGAATATAAACAGAAAAGTAGTTGCATAATATTGTGTCAGCTGTGATAAGTTACAAGATAAAAACTAAAGCATAGTAGGGGGATAGAGTGGGGTATGGTGAGGAAGCTATTTAAGATAAGGTGATCACAGAACAGCCTTATAACTGGCCACTTATCTCACCAGTAAAATATAGAATGATAGACTTGTGAGTTGAAATTTACTTCAAAGATTACATAGTCCAGGGAGACGGTTCAAGATGGTGGAGAAGAAGGATGTGTGCCCACTCTCTCTTGCAAGAGTACTAGAATCACAACTAACTGCTGGACAATCATCTACAGAAAGACACTGGAACTCACCAAAAAAGACATCCCACAATCAGAGACAAAGGAGAAGGCCCAATGAGATGGTAGGAGGGATGCAATCACAATAAAATCAAATCACATAACTGCTGGGTGGGCGACTCACAAACTGGAGAACAGTAATGCCACAGAAGTCCACCCACTGGAGTGAGGGTTCTGAGCCTCATGTCAGGCTTCCCAACTTGGGAGTCTGACAACGTGAGGAGGAATCCCCAGAGAATCAGACTTTGAAAGCCAGTGGGATTTGATTGCAGGACCTCCACAGGACTGGGAGAAACAGAGACTCCATGCTTGGAAGGCACACAAAAAGTAGTGTGAGCACCAGGACCCAGGGGGAAGGAACAGTGACCCCATAGGAGTCTGAACCAAACCTACCTGCTGGTGATGGAGTGATGCCTGCAGAGGTGAGGGGCAGCTGTGGCTCACTGCAGGGACAGGGACACTGGCAATAGGGGTTCTGGGAAGTGCTCATGGGTTTGAGCCCTCCTGGATTCTACAATTAGCTGCACCAAAGAGCCTGTAAGCTCCAGTGTTGTGTCACCTCAGGGCAACAATAAACAGGGTAGGAATGCAGCCAGACCCATTGCCAGACAAGCAGATTAAAACTTTGCTGAGCTCTGCCCATCAAAGCAGATTAAAGATTTAATGAGCTCCGCCCACTCAGCCCTACCCACCATCAGTCCCTCCCATCAGGAAGCAGCAGAAGCATCTTAGACAGCTTCATTGACAAGAGGGCAGACAGCAGTATCAAGCAGTATCAGCAGTATTTTATTCTGTGGAAATGTAAACCACAGCCACAGAAAGATAGAGAAAATGAAAAAGCAGAGGACTTTGCACCAGATGAAGGGACAAGATAAAACCCCAGAAAAACAACTAAACGAAGTGGAGATAGGCAAACTTTCAGAAAAAGAATTCAGATTAATGATAGTGAAAATGATCTAGGACTTTGAAAAAAGACTGGAAGCAAAGACTGAAAAGAGGCAAGAAAAGTTTATCAAAGACTAGAAGAATTGAAGAACAAACAATAACTGAAATGAAAAATACACTAGAAGGAACCAACAGCAGATTAACTGAGGCAGAAGGGCGAATAAGTGACCTGGAAGACAGAATGGTGATAATCACTGATGCGGAAAAAAATAAAGAAAAAAGAATGAAAAGAACTCAAGACAGACTAAGAGACCTCTGGGACAATGTTAAATGCACCAACATTCACATTATACAGGTCCCAGAAGACGACAGAAAGAAAGGACCCAGGAAAATATTGGAAGAGGTTATAGTTGAAAACTTCCCTAACATGAGAAAGGAAACACCCACCCTAGTTCAGGAAGTGAAGAGAGTCCCAGGCAAGATAAACCCAAGGAGAAGTATGCCAAGACACACTGTAGTCAAGCTGAAAAAATTAAAAACAAAGAGTAATTATTAAAAGCAACAAGGGAAAAATGACAAATAACATACAAAGGAATTCCCATAAGGGTAACAGCTGATTTCTCAGCAGAAACTCTGCAAGCCAGAAGGGAGGGGCATGATATATTTAAAGTGATGAAAGGGAAGAACCTACAACCGAGAATACTCTACCCAGCAAGGATCTCATTCAGATTCAATGGGAAAATCAAAAGCTTTCCAGACAAGCAAAAGCTGAGAGAATTCAGCACCACCAAACCAACCCTACAACAAATGCTAAAGGAACTTCTCTAAGTGGGAAACACAAGGGAAGAAAAGAACCCACAAAAACAAACCGAAAACTATTAAGAAAATGGAAATAGGAACATACATATCGATAATTACCTTGAATGTAAGTAGACTAAATGCTCCACTCAAAAGACAAAGACTGGTTGAACTGATACAAAAACAAGACCATTATCTATGCTGTCTACAAGAGACCCACTTCAGACCTAGGGACACATACAGATTGAAAGTGAGGGAATGAAAAAAGTTACTGCATACAAATGAAAATCAAAAGAAAGCTGGAGTAGCAATACTCATAACAGATAAAATATACTTTAAAATAAAAAAAAATATTGCAAGAGAAAGGAAAGGACACTACATAATGGTCAAGGTATTATTCCAAGAAGAGGAGATAACAATTATAAATATATATGCACCCAATATAGGAGCACCTCAATACATAAGGCAAATGCTAACTACTATAAGAGAGGAAATTGACAGTAGCACAATAAGAGTGGGGGATTTTAACACCCCAGTTACACCAATGGACAGATCACCCAGAGAGAAAATTAATAAGGAAACACAAGCTTTAAATGACACAATAAACCAGCTAGATTTAATAAATAGCTATAGGACATTACATCCAAAAAATAGCAGATTATACTTTCTGCTCAAGTGCACACAGAACATTTTCCAGGATACATCACATCTTGGGTCAGAAAACAAGCCTTGGTAAATTTAAGAAAATTGAAATCATATCAACCATCTTTTCCAACCACAGCGCTATGAGATTAGAAATCAATTACAGGAAAAAAAACTTTAAAAAACACAAACACATGGAGGCTAAACAATTCACTACTAAATAACCAAGAGATCACTCAAGAAATCAAAGAGGAAATCAAAAAATACTTAGAGACAAATGACAATGAAATCACAATGATCCAAAAGACATGGATGCAGCAAAAGCAGTTCTAAGAGGGAAGATTCTACCAATACAATCCTACCTCAAGAAACAAGAAAAATCCCAAATAAACAATCTAACTTTACACCTAAAGAAACTATAGAAAGAAGAGCAAACCAAACCCAAAATTAGTAGAAGGAGAGAAATCATAAAGATCAGAGCAGAAATAAATGAAATAGAAACAAACAAACAAACAAAGCAAAAATCAATAAAACTAAAACCTGGTTCTTTGAGAAGATAAACAAAATCAATAAACCTTTAGCAAGGCTCATGAAGAAAAAGAGGGAGAGGACTAAAATCAATAAAATTAGAAATGGAACAGGAGAAGTCACAACGGGCACCGCAGAAATAAAAAGCACTACAAAAGACTACTACAAGCAAATATATTCCAATAAAGTGGACAACCTGGATGAAATGAACAGATGGAGAGGTATAACCTTCCATGACTGAATCAGGAAGAAATAGAAAATATAAACAGACCAATCACAAGTAATGAAATTGAAACTGTGATTAAAAATCTTCCAAAAAACAAAAGTCCAGGACCAGATGACTTCACAGATGAATTTTAACAAACATTTAGAGAAGAGCTAGCACCCATCCTTCTCAAACTCTTACAAAACATTACAGAGGAAGGAACACTCCCAAGCTGATTCTACAATGGCAATATCACCCTGATACTGAAACCAGACAAAGATACCACAAAAAAAAGAGAAAATTACAGAGCAATATCTTTGATGAATTTAGATGCAAAAATCCTCAACAAAATACTAGCAAACACAATCCAACAGCACATTAAAAGGATCATGCACTATGATCAAGTGGGGTTTATCCCTGGAACACAAGGATTCATCAATATCCACAAATCAATCAATGTGATACACCATATTAACAAACCGAAGGATAAAAACCGCATGATCATTTCAACAGATGCAGAAAAAGCCTTTGAGAAAACTCAAAACCCATTTATGATAAAAACACTCCTGAAGGTGGGCATAGAGGGAATCTATCTCAACACAATAAAGGCCATATATGACAAACCCACAGAAAACAGTATTTCCAATGGTGAAAAACTGACAGTGTTCCCTCTAAGATCAGGAACAAGACAAGGACTTCCACTCTTGCCACTACTATTCAACACAGTTTTGGAATCCTTGCAACAGCAATCAGAAAAGAAAAGAAATAAAAGGAATTCAAATTGGAAAAGAAGAAGGAAAACTGTCACTGTTTGCAGATGACATAATACTGTACATAGAAAATCCTAAAGGGCCACCAGAAAGCTACTGAGCCAATCAATGAACTTGGTAAAGTTGCAGGATACAAATTTAACACACAGAATTCTCTTGCATTTCTATACACTAACAATAAAAGATCAGATAGAGAAATTAAGGAAACAATTCCATTCACCACTGCAACAAAAAGAATAAAATACCTAGGAATAAACCTAACTAAGGAGGTAAAAGACCTGTACTCAGAAAACTATAAGACCCTAATGAAAGAAATCAAAGATGACACAAACAGATGGAGAGATATATCATGTTCTTGGATTGGAAGAATTAACATTGTGAAAATGGCTATACTACCCAAAGCATTATACAAGTTCAATGCAATCCCTATCAAATTACCAATGACATTTTTTACAGAACTAGAACAAAAAATCCTAAAGTTTGTATGGAGACACAAAATACCCTGAATATCTGAAGCAATCTTCCGGGAATAAAATGGGGCTGGAGAAATCAGATTCCCTGACTTCAGACTATACTACAAAGCTACAGTAATCAAGACAATATGGTTCTGGCACAAGAACAGAAATATAGATCAATGGAACAGGATAGGAAGCCCAGAGATAAACTATGGTCAACTAATCTATGACAAGGAGGCAAGGATATACAGTGGAGAAAAGACAGCCTCTTCAATAAGTACTGCTGGGAAAACTGGACAGCAACATGTAAAAGAATAAAATTGGAACACTCCCTAACACCACACACAAAAATAAACTCAAAATGGATTAAAGACCTAAATATAAGGCCAGATACTATAAAACTCCTAGAGGAAAACATAGGAAGAACACTATTTGACAAAAATCACAGCAAGATCTGTTTTGACCCACCTCCTAGAGTAATGGAAATAAAAACAAAAATAAATAAGTGGGATCTAAAGAAACTTCAAAGCTTCTGCCCAGCAAAAGAAACTATAAGCAAGACAAAGATGACCCTCAGAATGGGAGAAAATGTTTGCAATTGAATCCACAGACAAAGGATTAACCTTCAAAATATATAAACAGTTCAAGCACCTCAATATCAATAAAACAAGCAACCCAAGCCAAAAATGGGCAGAAGATCTAAATAGGCATTTCTCCAAAGAAGACATATGGATGGCCAAGAGGCACGTGAAAGCTCCTCATCACTAATCATTAGAGAAATGCAAATGAAAACTACAATGAGGTATCACCTCACACCAGTTAGAACGGGCATCATCAGAAAATCTACAAAGAGTAAATGCTGTAGAGGGTTTGGAGAAAAGGGAACCCTCTTGCACTGTTGGTGGGAATATAAATTGATACAGCCACTTTGGAGAACAGTGTGGAGATTCCTTGCAAAGCTAAAAATAGAGTTACCATATGACCCAGCAATCCCACTACTGGGCATATACCCAGAGAACACCATAATTCAAAAAGACACATGCAGCCCAATGTTCATTGCAGCACTATTAAAATAGCCAGGACATGGAAGCAACCTAAATGTCCATCAGCAGATAAATGGATAAAGAAGGTGTGGCACATATATACAATGGAATATTACTCAGCTGTAAAAAGGAATGAGATGGAGCTATATGTAATGAGGTGGATAGACCTAGAGTCTGTCATACAGAGTGAAGTAAGCCAGAAAGAGAAAAACAAATATGGTATGCTAACTCATGTATATGGAATCTAAAAAAATGGTACTGATGAACCCAGTGACAGGGCAAGAATAAAGATGCAGATGTAGAGAATGGACTGGAGGACATGGGGTTTGGGGGGACGGGGGGCAAAAGAGAAGCTGGGATGAAGTGAGAGAGTAGCATAGACATATATACACTACCAACTGTAAAATAGATAGCTAGTGGGAAGTTGCTGTATAACAAAGGGAGATCAACTTGATGATGGTTGATGCCTTAGAGGGCCAGGGCAGAGAGGGTGAGAGGGAGTCATGGGAGGGAGAGGATATGGGGATATATGTATAAATACAGCTGATTCACTTTGGTGTACCTCAAAATCTGGTACAAGAGTATAAAGCAATTATATTCCAATAAAGAGCTTAAAAAAAAGAATAAAAATATAGTTCAATCTCATCCAGTTTTCCCAGTATGTCATATGTTATTTTCATAATCATCTTTGTAAAATATTTGCTATGTATCAGATGAAAAATGTTCTTTTCATTCATAACACAGACTTATTAAGCCATGTGGCAAAGTAATAACAATATTTTAAATTTGAAAAATTAAGTACACTTTGAATTATGTTCTATAACCAAACCGTAGTTTACATATTAAATCACTTGAAAATTTACAAAGTGCTTTATACTATTGTCTTGTTAAAGATTAATAGAAAACTATTATAGTGAGCCATGGTAGAATGTCTTGATATTCACATAGTCTTTTATTCTTCCATTTGTGTCTTCACTGAAACCCTATTTCTCATATCCAGGTAACTTACCACGGCTTCTTCTAATAATGTAGAAATGCTGAAATAGTCCATGTACATCTTGGGAGGATATACACACCTAACAAGTAGTGAAAATAAGTTCCAGTAGATGTTAAGTGTGTGTGGTTATTGACATTAAATATACTTAGTGATTTATTTCTTTAATCAATAGTTTTGTTCATGATGATCTGTTTGTTAAATTAAAACATCCTTCAAAAAAAAAAAAAGACACATGCAGCACAATGTTCATTGCAGCACTATTTACAATAGCTAGGACATGGAAGCAACCTAAATGTCCATCAACAGATGAATGGATAAAGAAGATGTGGTACATATATACAATGGAATATCACTCAGTTGTAAAAAGGAACAAAATGGAAACTTTTGTAGAGAAATGGATTGACCTAGAGACTGTCATACAGAGTAAACTGAGGTAGAAAGAGAAAAACAAGTATCATATATTAACACACATATGCAGAATATAGAAAAATGGTACAAATCAACTGGTTTGCAGGGCAGAAATAGAGACACAGATGTAGAGAACAAACATATGGACACCAAGTAGGGAAAGAGGGGGTGGGGGGGCCGGGAGGTTGGGGTGGGATGAACTAGGAGATTGGGATATACATTACTAATAAGAAAATAAGTATCAACTACTCCCCCAGACTCCTTGGTAGTCTGCCAGTGGGAGGTCTTCATGGTGGAACCCTACACATCTCAGTCATGCATGAGTACATCTCCATCCACATTGGCCAGGCTGGTGTCCAGTTCAGCAATTCCTGCTGGGAGCTCTACTGCCTGGAACACGGCATCCAGCCCGATGGCCATACGCTAAGTGACAAGACAATTGTGGGGGGAGATGACTCCTTCAACACCTTCTTCAGTGAGACAGGCACTGGCAGGCATTGCCCAGGGCAGTGTTTGTAGACCTGGAACCCACAGTCATTGATGAATTTCGCATTGGCACCTACCGCCAGCTCTTCCATCCTGAGCAGCTCATCACGGGCAAGGAAGATGCTGCCAATAACTATGCCAGAGGTCACTACACCATTGGCAAGGAGATCATTGACCTCGTTTCGCACCAAATTCGGAAACTGGCTGACCAGTGCACTGGGCTTCAGGGCTTCCTGGTTTTCCACAGCTTTGGTGGGGGAACTGGTTCTGGGTTCACCTCCTTGCTGATGGAACATCTCTTTGTTGATTATGGCAAGAAGTCCAAGCTGGAGTTCTCCATTTACCCAGCCCCTCAGGTTTCCACAGCTATCATTGAGCCCTACAATTCCATCCTCACCACCCACACCACCCTGGAGCACTCTGATTGTGCCTTTATGGTAGACAATGAGGCCATCTATGACATCTACCATAGAAACCTCGATGTTGAGCGCCCAACCTATGTAAATCTTAACCGCCTTATGAGCCAGATTGTGTCCTCCATCACTGCTTCCTTGAGGTTTGATGGAGCCCTGAATGTCAATCTCACAGAATTCCAGACCAACTTGGTGCCCTATCCCCGCATCCACTTCCCTCTGGCCACATATGCCCCTGTCATGTCTGCTGAGAAAGCCTACCATGAACAGTTTACTGTAGCAGAGATCACCAATATTTGCTTTGAGCCAGCCAACCAGATGGTGAAATGCGACCCTCACCACGGTAAATACATGGCCTGTTGCCTGTTGTACCATGCCGACGTGGTTCCCAAAGATGTCAATGCTGCCATTGCCACCATCAAGACCAAGCGCAGCATCCAGCTTGTGGACTGGTGCCCCACTGGCTTCAAAGTTGGCATCAACTACCAGCCTCCCACCGTTGTACCTGGTGGAGACCTGGCCAAAGTCGAGCGAGCTGTGTGCATGCTGAGCAGCACCACAGCCATCACTGAGGCCTGGGCTTGCCTGGACCACAAGTTTGACCTGATGTATGCCAAGTGGGCCTTTGTTCACTGGTATGTGGGTGAGGGCATGGAGGAAGGAGAGTTTTCTGAGGCCCATGAGGACATGGCTGCCCTTGAGAACATGGCTGCCCTTGAGAAGGATTATGAGGAGTTTGGAGCTGATAATGCTGAGGGAGAGGATGAGGAGGAAGAGTACTGAGCTGTCTACTGCAATTTTACACCTGTGTCTTGGGACTGTCTTATTTGTGTTCTCTGAAGCTGCCCATTGTGGCCCTATCGTGTCAATAAAGATGATATTTCTATTTCAAAAATAAAAAAAAAAGAAAATAAGTATCAAATTGTACACTATAAATTTGATTTCAGTTTATTGTATGTCAAAAAACAAAACAAAACAAAACAAAAGATTACATAATTCAATTTCTGGGCTGTTTGATGACAGCATTTACTAGACAATTTATAAAATATCTAGCTTTTAAGGATTTTATTATCTAGGTATCTTTAAGGGTGTCATGGTGGTTGTGAGTTGCTATGCAAATATATGTATCTATGTATACATACATTGCGAGCATATGTTTGACACAAATTTTGGAATGACCAAAACCAAAGAATTTGGAAATACATATGAACTCACCTTATTTTTCAAAATAACCTGTTGAATTGAGGATGGTAATTTTATAACCTAAGTTATCTAAATTTCAAAACAGGGAAACTATTCTGATATATGTATCAGAATATATATATATATTATATGTATTTTTCTGTTGTTTCATATATATATATAATATATATATATAATTATACAATATATAATATTCTTTTCTTTTGTGGTGTTTAGTGCAGGAAATGGGTGAGAGCATTCAGTGACTGTGATGAGAGGAAATGACTTACATGGCTCAGGTACCTGGAAACTTTAGAGAATGTGTTGCTAATTTGGTGTGCAGTAAATTTTACTTGAAATTTATCTTTAAATCTGTCATCTGGTTTCAAAATCTACTGTGCAGAGGTAGTGGTAGATAATAGAAAGATGGCAAGTACACTGAGTATAATCAAAAGAAAACAGGCATTTGAGAAAGAGCTATGAAATTCTCTCTGACCATCAAAATTTATTGTCCAAAGATATTACATTTGATTGTAAACACTAGTAGCCTGGTTTTCTAATTCCTGGGCATGCATAGCTCAGTAAATTCAGTGTTAGAAAAATAAATATGCACTCTACTTTTAGAAAATTTCACATATCAAAAGTTGGAGTAGGTTAATGATTTAAGATTAATTGAGCAGCAATCATTTAATTACGGTTTGTCAATACATTCTAAAGAAGGAAAATGGAGATTTCAGTAGGGCATTATAGCTTCATGTGTACTTTCTTTATTGAAAAATTGCCAGGCTTTGAGTCAGGATGCAAATAGGATGGGGAGAGAGGGTATCTGCTTAGTCTTCTTACAGATTGTTCAGACTAGATGAATTATATAAAAGCTAACATATGCAAATTAGACTGAATTTTACCCTCTCGTGCCTCTCAATTCAATTAAATAGGCTATTTTAATGCTTTTTGGTAGAATTGCATTCCAGTATTTTCCTCCAATTTTTATGTTGAATTTCACATTTTGTGAGGTAGCATGTATTCACAGTTCTCATGCATGCGCTTATACTATGGGCTCTAGAAACAATAAAAACAAATTAGTAGAGCATTTTCTACTTGGTACACTCTCACCCTCCATATATTTGGATAGCTAGAGATTTCTACTTTTAGTCAATTACCTAATATATTCATATGTAATATTACCAGTTGCTCTTATAGAAATAATAATCCTTAGGTTAAATGTTTCTTGAAGGTAAAATGTCACAATATCATAAATAGCTCTTTGGCGAAACAATGTAAAAATAAAAAAAGGAAAAAAAAATTCAGCTGGAGAAAAATAATTTAAAACTCATGTATTCTATCACATAATTATCTATAAACTAAGACATTTATGTGTTTCTTTTGTCTTTGGTAGCTAGTGAGATATTCATGCCAGTCATCTTCACTATGGCTTAGATATTATATTAAGCAAATGATTGCATTTGTTTTTTACATTTACATTTACATGTTAAGCAAATGATTACATTCCAAGTCATACCCAATCTCTTTAATGTTAACATTAATTCTGAACTAAATATTTGCAATCTACATCTTTAAAAATCTCCACTTCTATTTCCAAATTATAAGGAAGTGAGGCTAAGATAGAAAGGATCAATTTAATGACAGTGAACTCTCTGGAATTCATACTAAAATTGAAGTACTATATACTCACATTTTAACACATACTGAAATTAAATTACTGAGATATTAGATATGAGAGCCATTACCCCAATGAAATCATGAAAATAAATAACTCCTAAAGCACCAGGTTTTGTGATTCTTTTTACTTTCTTCCTCTCATCAATCTTTTAAAAATATAATGTGATGCCACAGGAGCAAATGCACATGGAAGAGAACAGTAGAGTGGAATGTGTATGTGTATGGATGGAGTTGGTAGTAGTGGAGAACATGAGTCAACTTGGTCTCAGGTTGACTGAATAGAGAGCTAATAACAAAGGTATTCTAGAGAGTCTCTTAATTATTAGGCTTCAATGAACCTTCAGACAGTGGCATCATCATGAATTTATAGAAACCAAGTAAAAGTGTGCATGTTTAAACCATAATTCATTCAGCACCTTAAACACTGCCCTAAAATAAGGTAGCTTCTAAAAAATGTATATTTATAAAGTCCTTTATTAGTCATTCCCAAGGCTAATAGTGAAAAATAGTATTCAAATTGGTGGTTAGTTTAACCTTATCCAAAATAATTGTTTTATTTAATCACAGCTTTTAAATTAAGAGCTAACTATGTCTTCATATACCTCTCTACACACACACAAAAAAATAACAACTTGAAGATAGGCAAAGTATTCAAACATTAATTCCAATACAACATTTCTTATTATTTAAACTTCTTTTTCACACATGTCACTCATCTTTCTCACTCTTATCCAAACTGGGAACAGAGTTCTATACAGTTTCCTGAGATGAACATCTATATATTTCTCTTTCCATTAGCTCATTTTAGATTCTAACTCTTGCTTTTTAAACTTTATTTTATTTTTTTATTCTTTTAATTTTATTTATTTATTTATTATTTTTGTGGGGTACACCAAGTTCAATCATCTGTTTTTATACACATATCCCCATATTCCCTCCCTCCCTTGACTCCCCCCCACCCTCCCTCGAGTCCCCCCCACCCTCCCCGTCCCAGTCCTCTAAGGCATCTTCCATCCTCGAGTTGAACTCCCTTTGTTATATAACAACTTCCCACTGGCTATCTATTTTACAGTTGGTAGTATATATATGTCTGTGCTACTCTCTTGCTTCGTCTCAGCTTCCCCTTCACTCCCCACCCCCTCCCAAACCTCGAGTTCTCCAGTCCATTCTCTGCACCTGCGTCCTTGTTCTTGTCACTGAGTTCATCAGTACCATTTTTAGATTCCGTATATATGAGCTTTTTAAACTTTAAATGGCTGTTCAATGTCCTTTCTCTTCCATCAGTGTAATAAAATAACTTTTATTTGAACTTGCTTAAATTAGCTACTTACTTAAGTTGAAAAATATTTTTTAAACTTTCAAGAGTTGGAGAATGGGGGGAACACTGAGAATATTAACAATAACTGCTCACCATAACCTTACATGTAAGTCTGGGGAAAAAGTATCCAATACATTATTAAGTGTATTTCTCTTTATTAGCATGAAGTGAGGTGACCAGATATGTTAGATTGGCTAGGATTCTCCATTTTTTGTTTTGCAGTTGGCTGCCTTTGCATGACACTTGGAATTTGTAACCCACAGCTGAATTGATTCTGGCAGGAGCTTAAAGACTTGATCCGAAAGAGAATTTGGGATGAACAGTCAGTTAGAAGAGGAAGACAACTGATTCACTGACTGACTGCCTGACTAGACATATATATATTTGTTCATTTAATATATATAAAAAAGAATGAATAAATGAGAATTAAAAAAACAAAGAAAAATCATAGGTTGAAAATAATTTGAAGGTGGTATTTAAATTTAGGATTTCTATTTCTAAAAACAGTCTAATATCTTTCCCCTTTTGGTTCTCAGTTTCCTCATTTTTAAAAATAAGGGGAATGAAATATTTCTAAGGACTCCTCCAGTTATAAAATATTGATGATTCAAAGTTTTAGGTTTGAGGCAAAAATACCTTAGGTTCAGAGCAGTGGTTCTAAATCACGCATTATTCAGGAGACATTTGGCAATGTCTGGAAACATATTTGGCAGTTGCAATTGGAATATGGATGCCACTGGCATCTAGTGGATAGAGACCAGAGATGTTGCTAAACATCCTGCAATCACTGGACCTCTACAATGAAGAATTATCCAACTCCAAATGTCAACAGTGCTTAGGTAGAGAAATCTGGTTTACTGTATCTTGACTTCAACCTTTGCTTTCCTCCACTTTAATATATCCTGACTAGAGGGAGAATTTTCATATATTTAAGTATTCCCAAAATAAATTCATACTCTTTTTTTAAATTTTTTTGGGGGTACACCAAGTTCAATCATCTGTTTTTATACACATATCCCCATATTCCCTCCCTCCCTCAACTCCCCCCACCTCGAGTCCCCCCCACCCTCCCCATCCCAGTCCTCTAAGGCATCTTCCCTCCTCAAGTTGGACTCCCTTTGTTATACAACTTCCCACTGGCTATCTATTTAACAGTTGGTACTATATATATGTCTGTACTACTCTCTTGCTTCGTCTCAGCATACTCTTGTATCTCCACATTTACCTGGGTCATTTAACTGCTGTTCACCAAGTCAGAAATCTTGTATTTTAAAGTTTAGTTCCTAGTAAAAGGGATATGGTACTATTATTGAATGTCCTTAGTCAAAATCCATGCAAATGAATACCTTAACTTTACAGAAGTCCCTGAAAATCTTTAGGGCTTCATAGACTTGCATTTATCTATTATAACCCCTTCAGTAACATGTTTAAGGACATTTGAACTATTTTTGCAAATACTTCACCAAACTAGGTAGGGAAGCAGTTGTCTTTGTCATTCTTTAGTATTCTCTCCTTTTTGCTTGGACTTGTACTTCCTTCTTTTCCTACTTGTCTTAAAACATCAGCTTTTGCCATATTTCCTTCCTCCAACTCTTCTAGAAGAAGGCAGAACTTCCTGTCCTGCAACTGTGTTTTTGTCATGTACCCAAATCTGATCCAGAAAACAAGGACATGGAGGTGAAATATCAGAGTATCCAAGCCAATTTTGAATGTCTGCATATCTCATAATATGTCACTGATTTATTCAAATATTTGTTTACTTTTACCTTTGTAGTCTAGGACAGCAGTTTCCCTAAGCTTAGCTTAGAAACCAAGGTTTGCTTCTTCTTTAGTCATTAGTTACATCCCTGGTTAAATGATAGTGATGAGAGAAAAGCTCCTTGAGATATTCATTTTTCTATCCACTACATAATTTATTAAAATATTTTGCATGTAAAAGGGATAACAATATTTAGTTAATTGAATTGAACTTCTTTGTTTGATAAGCTTAAAGAATAGCATATCATTAAAGAGCTCTCAATCTAGTTGGGGACCATTGAGACAAATGTAAATGTCACTAGTGATACACAATGGTAGCAAGGTGAGTGATACATATAATGAATGCCATGAATATCTAGAGGCAGAAGAGGGTGTGTTCTTTTGGGAAGAGACAGATTAAGGAAGACTTAAAGGAGAAAATAATCAAATAATCTTTTAAACACTGATATTTGAACACTCCCCACTAGAAATTGTAGAATTCTAGAGGTGGAAGTTAACTTAGTCCAACCTCTTCATTTGCACATTTGAAATTTTAGGTCCAGTAATGAAAATGATCAATAGAAAGTCACCCAGAGATCCTTACTGTAAATGCAACATAACACAAAATATCTCACACCTTTAGAAACAAAATGTATGCCGTATAGTCAATCAAAGCTATTTCATATGTATCCACAGGCTGTTTCACCAGCCTGAGTTTGGAGAGCCTGTCTCGTGGATGATACATGCTGAATCTGTGGTTATCTCCCCATGTGCTCACCTTAAGTACTAAGTTAGGAAACAAACACTTGAAACTTTTTTTTCTGTCCAGAAAATTGTGGGCTTGTCAAGTCAAAGACCTAGTTGGAAAAGAGTGAATTCAATGAAATTGCAATATTTCTATTTAAATAGAAATAATGTACACTTCTAACACTCATTGTCTGCTTCTATTCACTGATTGATATGTATCCCCAAAGTACCAGAGCATGATATGTTTTAGAATCCTTAGAGTCTTTCACATTTCCAATCTCAAGTTAAAAACATCTTAAAGGTCATCATGCGAATCTCTCCTTTCTAGCTCTCCCACCTGCCAAATGTTAGAATATTCTCTGCTATCTTTGTGAGATGATAGTGCTGGGGGTGTGTGTAGGATAACTCATTACTCTGGAACATACCCATATTTTAAGTTATTCTTTCCCTCATTTCTTTTGTCTCTAGAACTGCTTCAGACCCCAGAGTACCTAAATATTATTTCTTAGAAAAAGTCAGCCCACTGAGAAGAGTCACATAAATTTTCTCCAATTTTCTCTATATATTTTGATGAATTTGGTCATCCTTCATTTGTTAATGTCAAGCCCCTAATTGAGTCTATAACCTACACTCCTCTGAGAGTTTTAACTGTTGAAAGTGTTCAGGTATTGGACATCTTGGAGTCATGCAAACTCCCAAAAAAGTATATATTTCTGTCATCGTTTACATAAAATTGGTATAAAGATCATATATTAGCAGCAGCAATTCATGAATAATGATCATTTTAGAAAGAGCAAGTGAGCCTTTAGGAATTATCCAAGACTGAGCTCTATAAACTTTACTAAAGCACTTAAAGGACTTAAATATCTCTTCAATTATTAAAATATTTCAAGATCATAAATTGGTCCTGGACCAAATGGAGATTTATTTAAATCATAACGACATGCAGACTGATTTTATTCCATATAATGGAATTAAATAAAATTCCCAAAGGTGTCAACATAATTGTGGTTCTACTATAGAGACAGCCCTGGAAATGTACCCCTTATTAAAATAAAATTTTAGATGAATAAAAGCCCACCAGTAATGAGAGAGTATATAATATACATTTTTAAAATATATTATTCACAGGGGCTTGTTTTTCTATATCAGGATTTATACTTTCAACTCTTAGACTGTTGTAGGCTATATTTTTTGGATTTTTCAATCCCATTTAGGGCTTCTAATTGCACAGAATATATAAAGAGCTGGAAAGAACCATAGAAATTTTTTGGTCTGGTCTTCTGCATGCAAGCAGGCAAGGTTGGTCAAAGAGGTCAGTTCTGAGTGGTCTTGATGGTTTAACTCTAGATCAGCAAGAGTGATTAACAATCATATAAGGACATTATCTATATACTAAGGAGTTTTAGATGTATCTTGGTACTATAGGCACCAGTAGGTACTGAAGTTGCCTTATTTAATCCTTGCTATAGATTTATGGTGTAGATACAATTATTGTTTTCATTTTTCATAGGAGGAAAATGAGGATTGGCGAGGTTAAACAATACAAAAATCACACATCTGCAGAATCAAGATTCAAACCTAGGTCTGCCTCCAAAGCTAATTCCACCATATTATATTTTACTTTTGCTTCCTTGTCCAGAATGATCAAATAGTTTTTTTATTCTGGATTCTAGAGTAGGGATAAGCATAATTGTAAACCTGAACCAGTTTCCATGGGCATTCCATAAGATCAATTGAGCAACCAAAGCCCTATTTGCTCTAAAAGACCCTCCTAGTTTCAGTTTGCATCTAAAGGTTTGGCTGGATCAACTACTTATGATGTCTCTATTTTAATAATATGAACAAATATTGAATTGACTCTCATAATGTAATTTCCATTTCCATCATTCTTGTCCAAATCCATAACATCTTCTCTCGGGATTATTGCACTAGCCTATGATTTTCTCTTCTAGTTTACTTTATAAAAACACTGCCAGCTTTGTCTTCTCTAAACGTCTTTTTCAATATATCATTGCTCTACCCCAAATTCTTTAATGTAATCTCATTTTCTGTAAGAAATTATGTCACACGTTGTTCACCATATCTGGCTTATTCATCATTATAATTTTACTACTCCTTGTTTCTCAATATGAAATACCCAGTTCAGCCAGATTGATGTATTATTTGTCACTAAATTATCATATGAATACTCATCTCTCTTTACTGATTTGTTCATATTAATCTGGTTAACCAAAATGCTCAATTCCTTCCTCTCTGCCAATCCACATTGCATGCTCTTTAATCTCTCCACTCCGTGCAATCTCTAAAATCCAATAGCATTTACTATCTGTTTGACACATTCCATAATATGTTTTGTGTGTACAATGACAAACTTTCTTGGCTCTGTGTTTGTTCTCCCCCAATTAGACAAATCCTTCTGCCACACAGAAATTGTGGAATATTCCCTTACATTTATTTCCCAAAGCATAGGTGCCTCACACATAGTAGACATTTTCTAAATATTTGTTTGATGTTACATTAATTACCTAATAGGATGATATTTTAGCATAGAAGACTAATATTTTCAAAGTTGCTCACCAATAGCTGATAATGAAATAGTCCAAAACACTTAAAAAGAGAATAAGACAAACAGTAATGCATTTTATAAACTAGAGCAAATAGTTCTGGAAAATAACTATTTGCTTTGCCTTACTATACACAGTGTTTTGGCAACTCACCGTACATGTTGTAATGATTCCAATTCTAATTTGTCATAAAAGTGACACAAAGAGAACATCAACATGCAGTACATAAATGCTTTAGCCTCCCACATCCCTCATGTGAATGCAGTGTAGGTTTGAAATATTTAGTTTGTCATATCCCTCTATGGAATCCCCCAAAACTCTGGCTCCTCTTCCCACAACCCTTACAAAAAGAGCTGCTGCAGACTTTCATAGTAGGCTGCTTGAAGTGTGGAATACGTGTCCAAACTTTTTCCAACTTTTACCTAAAGTTGAAAATCACTTGCTTGAATTTTGGCATGTATAATATTTCAAATGGAACTTATTTCACTTGGAAATACCTGCTTTTAAAGTTTTTGAACCATTTTTCCATTTTGAGTTTCTGTTTTGCTTGGTTGTCACTTCTTTCCCCAGTTTTTAAAAATTAATATTCTCTCTCTGAGGAATTGTAGCAAATAGTTTAGTCTTAAAGGTAATGCTCCATGAATTTATGAAAAGGATGATTGGTTTATATCTATTTTGCATAAATTATTCATATTTCCATTGAGACATGCAAGTTTTGGTTCTCTGTGTGTGTATGTTTGTGTGGGTGTGTGTGGGGGGAGGTAAAAAAGAGAGAGAAAATGATAATCTGTGAAGTACAGATATTTATTATCAATATAGCAATTAAAGTTAATTATTTTAAAGATATTTTTAAAAATTTAACAAAGTGAAAAAAAGAAGGAAAAAAAAAAACCTGCACTGTATGTAAAAGTGAAAAGGAAGAACATTTCCCAAATATCATCAGTTTCCTTAAGATACCCAGTTTCACAAAAGGTGTTCCTGTCCACCCTGAAATGCCTGCCTATTGAAATGACAGATACAGGCGTGTTCTTATTAACTATATTCCTTATCCAACTCATCAAGTAGGCTAAGCTGTTTTAGACAACAACGAAACCATTTTCTAAGCTCCAAATTCAGGAAAGACTATGGAATGACTTAACGCTTAGCCAACTCTAATGTTCAGTGAAACTGTGTTTTACAAAATAAACACACCCATGGTGAAATAAATCACCTTTTCAAAAAGTTTAAAAACAACTGTATTTTTTTCAAAGACCTTTTATAAATGTATTCTGGTATTTGATCTTCACCTGCCCCCTTGTGGTAAACCATAGGAGAAACTCAGAAGGCTCTTGAAAACTGAAGTGGTTTTACTTTTTAGTACATTTAGGTCTAAATTACTCTTTTTAAAATTTCCTCATGTATTTTTGTAAATAGATAATTGTGTAATAGAAATTGATACCATTGAAAATCCTGGGTCTCTCACATGGAAGTGAACTATTACAGTTTCTGCCCATTTTAAAGAAAAAATATATACAAGCATATCTCAGAGATGTTGAGGATTTGGTTCCAGACCACTTCAATAAAGCAAATATTGCTATAAAGCCAGTCATACAACTTTTTTGGTTTCTCAGTGGATATAAAACTTATGTTTACAGTACACTGCAGTCTATTAAGTGTGCAATAGCATTATATCTAAAGGAAACAATTTACATACCTTAAATAAAAATACTTTATTGCTAAAAAATGCTAACCATCATCTGAGCCTTTAGCTAGTCACAATCTTTTTGCTGATGGAGGGTTTGAAATATTTAGAGAATTACCAAACTGTGACACAGAGACATGAAGTGAACAAATGCTGTTGGAAAAATAGCACTAATAGACTTCCTCAACGGAGAGTTGCCACAAACCTTCAGTTTGTAAAAGCTACGATATTTGTCAAGCAAAGTGAAGCACAATAAAACAAGGTATGCCTAGTATTTACAACAGTAGTAGACTAATTGGATTTTACAATACAAACTATGGTATATAAGTCGAGAGAGATATTTAATGAGAGATACTGATTGTCTCCTCATGTCTTTCATAACAAATTAAAATTGGAATAACTGCAACATATATAATGAGCTCCCAATGCATTTTGTATAGGATGTCACAGAAAATAGTTTCATTTTCCTAAATGATACACCAACCACAAGCTGGTTCTAAGGGCTGCAGTGAGGACTTATTAAGGAAATCCTTTGCAAAAATAGCATTAATGGTGCAGATTCTGAGCATGTGAAGAGAAGTTGGGCATGTGAGAGCACCAAAATATTAAGTACAAAGTCAGTTATGTGCCTGAAATAAATGTCTTTTAGATACTACCAGCTGTACAGAACCCTGTATATAAGTCATGTGTAGAAATCAACAGAAATAGAGATCGGTTCCCTGCCAAACTGAAGATTTTACAGTAGCCTAAAATGCACATAATAGTGTAAAATATACAGTATGGTGGTATCTAAAGATCTGGGACTGCTCTGCCAAATGCTTCCTTAGAGCTACCAGATTTAGCAAAAAAAAATAGAGGGAGCCTGGTTAAATGGGAAATTTACATAAACAATGAAGGATGTTTTAGTAAACTATTTCCCATGAAATATTTGTTTCAAGTACCAGCCTGTGATGAAATTTTCAATGATCTATATCATAACTTTTTTGGAGAGTGCAATCAGTTTTTCATGGAACTAGATTTATTCCACCTTTATTTCTAAAGTTATGTCTGCCTCACATTTTTGGTTTGCACTAAAAATGCACACTTTCTATTATGAAATAATGGTGACACTGAATAGTATATTTTGTTGTTTTTTAATTACCATAATTAAAAGTGACAACCTATTTTATTATTTTAGATATATACCTATTTGTGTGTGTGTATATATATATATAATTCATTTTAACTGCTATTTAGTATTCCATCATATAAATATACTGCTATATTTATCTAGTTTCCAGTTGATTAGGTAATTTTGTTCCTAATTTTTGCCATTAAAAACAATGTTGATTTCAGCATTCTTGTACATGTGTTCTTATGGACAGTGCATTTATGTAAAATATATACCTAAAGTGTGATTGCATGATCGTTAGGGTGTGCACATTTGCAATCTGACCCAGTACTAGCAAACTGCTTTCCAAATTGGCTGTACAAATTTTTAACTCCATCAGCAATGTATTGAAATGCTGTTTTACCCATATGCTAACTGTATTTGATATCTTTAGACTTTTATCCCAGGTTTATTTAAATATAATTGACTGTTTATATTTAAGGTGTACAATGTGTTGCTGCTATGGTAAGAACATTAAGCTCTACTCTTATAATCTGATAGAGCCACTTCTTTCACACAACTCTTTAGCCTCCAATAGCATCCTTTATGGCCTTCCTATGCTCTGGATTGGCCTGCTACACCATCGAGTCCTGCCACTGTTTCCCTAAGTTCACACTGTAGTGATCAGCCTGTGTCTCCCTTCTCTGACTAACGCCCTAGACTCCAGATCTCCTTTTATCAGTCAGAGCTTTTATTTTCTTTATGCCACATTTCTTCAGCATCTAGATGAATTTCCACTAAAGAATTATTGTATGATGAGCTTGAGCGGTGGGTGTGATTATGTTCTCCAGAGTAACATTCAATCACACCACTAATGTATCATTGTTACCTAGCATATTAGGAGATTAAGGAACTTCTGGTTAAATCAGTTCAGATTTGGGTTTAACTAAAATTCAACTAAAACCTTCTTTACTTGAAAACTTAGAAAAATGCATGAACGTGTTTCTTATTCAAGACAGTCTGGTGACCATGATTAACATTTTGCTCATTTTTCAGGACCTTGGAGTCATCCTCTTGAGCATCAGTTTCCAGTTAGAACTGAAGATTACAATGGAGGTAAAAACAAGTAAACTGATTCTGTTGTGTACTGAGTCCAGGATATAATCTGAAAGGTAGTTACTCTTTTCTTTTTATTACTAAATCATTGATGCCAGATGTGTTGTTATGTTTTGGTTAATTACAATTTTACTATATCTGCCATTGTGTAGTTTTTATATTATGATAACTTTATTTCTCATGTGTGACTGTATGGTAGTTGATTCTAATAGTGATTTCCAGCCTGCACATACTTGATTTACATTATATACTTCTTAAAAGTCTTGTTAAAATGCTAGTGACAAAAATATAGCCATAGCCACATCTTTGAAATTGCCCACAGAAAGACAGTTTGGACTTTGCCATCCAGCATCATTTAATGTGTTCCTAATACAATTTTCTGGCATATAATAGTTGCTCAATAAATGTGATAAAAACAACTTGAATGAATTAGTGACCAGGTTCACTTTGAATTTGCAAGTTAGTGTTTCCATCTGGAAATCGATCAGATCACTATGTTTATTTGCAAAAGGAGTAGAATGAGTCTCTGACTAGATGTTAATGGAGAGGCTATTTGAACGGTGTTTACTCCCTGGCTCATTTGATTGTGGGTTCCAGGCAGGATAAAAAGAAAATATTCCTCCAAAAGAAGTGCACGTTTATCAGATGCAGAGGCATGACAAGCCAGAGTCTCTGTTTCTCTTCTGAGCAATTATGGAGTGTGCTTGGAAGAAATGACTATAAATTTAGCTGAATGGTGCTTATTCTCACATAGCCAAAAGTTGAGCTTGAATCAGTTGAGCAATAGAGAAGGGAGTAGCTTTTAAAACATAGCAGCCACTTTAACATGGTCTGCAAAATTATCTGTCACCTGGGGGCAATTTATTTAGAAAAATTACTTATATTACTGAAACTGTTGTCTCTGATATATTTCACCCCAACAGTATATAGAGATTGATTAGGTACTATGGATTTCTTCCTTCTGGAATTAAACACAGAGAAGCTATGTGCTAGTTTTTCCTCCTTTTCTGTGGCTCCTGAAAACCTATTAGAGAGAAATTTACAAGTCTGGAAAGCAGCAAAAGCTTAGCTTAGTTAGCATGTGAAGAAACATGACAACTTTTGGGGCTTGGGTTTATAACAATTTGAAACTGGTGAAAATGTTAAAATGCTGTTCTTTATCATTTCCCCATGTTTCTGTGTACTGCCAGCCGCATTCTTTAGTCACTAATTCATGCAGTATGGTTTGCAAGTAACTTTAAAGCAATATTTTCCCTGCTGATATTCCTTACATTTTCATTTATGGCCTAAATGATCTATGTAAGAAATATTTACTTTGAGGCTTTGGTTTGGCTCAAAAGATGCCAAGTGATCAAGCCAGGCAATGAGTCCATTGATCTCAGCAATGGAATCTTTGAATGTAGAATAACGTACAGGCAAGCTGCTACAAAAGGTTTCCAAATTATATTTGCAAATTTAATGACCCTAATGTATCCCATGTCTAAAAGACAGGTAGAAAGTTGAATTCTTTCTGAATTTTTATTTTTGTCTTTAGCATCTTCTTGAAAGGAAATAAAAATTAAAACAGATGGTAAATTTTATCTTTGATGGTTCTAATTGTTCTTTTCTTCAGTTGCCCCCTCTTTGTTTACTGATTTACCTTTAACACTTATTCAATTTGATTTTCAGGAAATATTTGTGAATGTGAATGAGACGTTTACATTTTCGGAAAACCTAATCTCTTACAGTAAGAATGGATTTTCTGGGACTAAAAAAACCTGCAGTAAAGGAGGGGAGGAGTTGTACATATGTAGGGGTATTTTCTTTTGATTCAATAATCTTCCTGTATCTTTGAAGCTATACTTTGTAAATACCCCCCACTCTAAGGCCTATTCTAATGTAACCTGCTTACAAACTATATGATAATTTTGTATACCCCAAACTAAGATAATCTTCCACATATTCGTGTCTCTTTGGGGGAAACACACACACACAAAACACTTTCAATTCTTTGGAGTAGATGTGTATGAAACAATATACAAAGCAAAGGAAATATTTTCTGTAGGAATGTATTTTTATGAATGCAAAGTATGTTACATAAAATGACATGAAATTACAAGCATGAACTTAAAATGGCTGAACCAACTTCCCATTAAGTGTAATTTGTGTAAGAATTTTTGTAAGTGATCTAGAGCAACTAAAGAAAACTCAGTGAAGGAAGAATTGGTAAAATATGCACAAAATGGACTCTCTTGTACCAGTAAGAACTGGCTTTAGCACACCACCGATAGGTTATGTTATTCTCTTTCAGGATATTTACACTACAGAAGAGAACTCCACAAAAGAGCACTATTTAAAGAAAATAATAATTGGGTAATAGTGCAAGTGAAAATTACAGTGAGAGGAGTTTTGGGACAACATTGGTAAATCACTTCCTCACACTCCTTGAATCACATCATGTTAATCAGCTCCTCTTTAGCCCATCAGTAACAGAACCCCAGTATGATGTGGCACGTGAGGACTAACTGATTTACTATGGAAGTTTTATAAATCAATGTCCCCAAAGACCTGGATTTCTGGGCATATTTTATGGCCCTTTTCTTAAATATTGAGCTAATTGCTTTTTTGATTTTAGATTAATATAACCACATGGAAAGTAAAATAATAACCAATGTTAAATAGAAGAAACTTTCATTCACCTTGTATAAGGAACCATAGAGTTCATGAACTTGTTTCCACATTGTTTCATTCTTTTTCCTCCTGCAAGTTCAATTACTGCCACATCTCATTTCTCTTAGGCTTAACTGCCTCATTACTACTTGTTGATATAGTCTCACACCCCTGCTGCCTTCTTTGTCAAAATATGCAATGAGAAATGTAAGTCCCATGAGTCTGAATTACGGGCCAAAACCCTAAAGGAGAGGTCCAGCAGACATCAGGATACTGGAATTTTCCAGGGTAGCTCTCAGGTCAAATATGATTTAGGAATTGGATTCTGTACTGACTCAGTGGCCTGGCTTGCTGTATGAGGCACATGAAAGGAGCAACTAAAATATAAGCAGAGAAAAGAGTCTTGGTAGGGTTTGGTATGCATTCACCACTATGTATATATTAATTAAAATAATGTGAATTACAGTGGAATTCTTCATTAAGGCTCTGTCAAAATAGTATCAGTGTCTAATAGAGAGAAAATCCTAGGCCTAATAGAAAGTCTAAGGACAGAATGATTTGTTGGAAAAATTTTCTTTTCCTTTATATTTTCCAGAATTCTTAAGCCTCTGACTGCAGGTGTTTAAATCCCAAGGTTGGTTTAAAATGCCTATGTCTAACTTGGATCGAGGTGAACAGTATTCTGGAGTTTTTCAGGAAATGGTAAAAACAAAAAATAAGAATATGATCCTGTCAAGGCTAGCCCTTGACAAAATAAAAAAGTAGAATTTATCTTCAGCTTCTCTCTTTCAGATATTCCTCTTTCCTGTTTTTGGCACCCTGTCCTATCATATATCAGGTCCCAAGTGATGTTCCTTCCCTCTCCATTAAGTGTTAATAAGGCATGTCATCATAGAATTCTGAATTTTTTGAAGTGATCTTGTCTCACTTTGAAGAGTCCAACCTCATTTTTTAATAAAACATGTCAGTCTTATTATCTGTCTCTCAAAGTCCTGTTCTCTGGGATCAGCCAATCCTATAGACACAGGGAGAAAAATATGAAGGGACCACTGATACAAAAATAATCCTTTATTCTTTTCTATTATAGTAAAATACACATAACATAAAATTTACCATTTTAACAATTGTCGAGTGTAAGCCTATGGTATTAAATACATTTATAATGTAGTACATCATCACTCTCTAGTTCAAAAAGTTGTATGTCACCTGAAACAGAAACCCTGTAAACTTTAAGCTATCACTTTTCATTCCCTCCTCTGCACAACCTAAGACAGGGTTTAAAACCTAGCAGTTTTATGGTTTCAAGGCTTACATTTAACTCTTTAATCCATTTGAGTTAATTTTTGCGAGTGGTGTAAGATATGGGTCCCATTTCATTCTTTTACATATGAAGTTCCACTTATCCCAAAACTATTTACTGAAAAGACTATCTTTTTTTCTATGGAGTATTACTGGTTCCCTTGTCATATATTGCTTGACTGTATATGCTTGCATTTATTTCTGGGCTCTTGATTCTTCTGTTACATTAGTTTACTTGTCTACTTCAATTTGCTAAGACTTTTTTTGTGGCCAAACATATGTTCTATCCTAGAAAATGTTCAATGCGCACTTTAGAAGAATGTGTATTTTGCTGTTAGATAGACTGTTTCATATATCTGTTAAGTACATTTGGCCTATAGTATTCAAATCTGCTGCTTCTTTATTGATTCTTTGCCTGCATGATCTATCCATTGTTGAGAGCTGGGTTTTAAAACCCCCTACTATTACTGTATCACTATTTCTGCTTTTACCTATTTTGTTTTTTTATATTTAGGTGCTCAGATATTGGGTGTGAAAATATTTACAATTGTTATATCTTCTTGACAGAGTGACCACTTTGCCATTATATGACCTTCTTTGTCTCTTTCTACCATTTTTAAAGTGTATTTTTTTAAAATATAAGTATAGCTATAGCTGCCCCTGCTTTTTTGGTTACAATTTGCTTAAAATATCTTTTTCTATCTCTTCATTCTATTTATGTCTAAGGCTAAAGTGAGTCTCTTGGAGGAAGCATATTGTTGGATTTTTTTTATTCATTCAACCATTCTGTCTTTAAATTGAAGAATTTTATGTGCTTACATTTGAAGTAATTATTTATAGGTTAAGACTTACTATTTCCATGTTTTTCATTGTTTCCTGGTTGTTTTGTAGTTCCATCATTCCTTGCTTCTTATACTGCTTGTTTTTCTGTTTGTGTGTGTTTTCATGTCTTTTGCTATTAATATGCTTTGACTTCTTCATCATGTTCTTTTCTATAATTACTACCAAATTTTCCCTTGTGGTTACCATGAGGCTTACATAAAATATCTTAAACTTATACCACTCTATTTAAAAAGGATAACTTTAATAGAATTGCTAAACTTTGCACTTTTACTTCTCACATTTTAGGTTATTGTTTTTACAGTTTACATGTTTTTATATTGTGTAGCTAATAACAGATTATTGCATTTATGTTTATTTTTACTAAATTGTTTTTAACTTTTAAGCTACAGTTGTAAGTGAATGATGCATTACACTAACCATATTGCAAAATCTAACTATGACTGTATATTTACCATTATCCGTGAGATTTATTATTTCTAGGTTTATATGATGTCAAATAGTGTTCTTTCCCTTTCATTCAACTCACTTTATATTTCTTGTAAGGCAAGTCTAATGGTAAAGAACTCTCAGTTTTTGTTTGTTTGGAAAAGTTTTATCCTTCCCTTGTTTCTGAAGGACATCTTCCTTGGGTATAACATTCTTGGTTCATAGCTATTTTCTTTAAATATTTTGAATATGTCACTCCATTATCTCCTGGCCTAAAAAAGATTTTGTGAAGAAGTCTTCTGGTAGTCTTATGGGAGTTGCCTCATACATAACTTCTCTCATTTCTCTGGCTGCTCCTAAAATTCTTTCTTTGTCTTTTGACAATTTAATTATAATGTGTCTGTTTGATTCAAGCCTATTTTGGGTCTTTTAGGTTTCAAATCTGGATGTACATTTCTCTCCTTAAGTATGAGAAGTTTTCAGCCATTATCGCTTTAAATATACTCTCTGTCCCTTTCTCTTTCTCTTCTTCTGGGATTCCTATAATGTGGATACAGTTTATTGTAACTGTCCCATAAGTCCCGTAAGTTTTCTTCAATCATTTTATTCTTTATTTTGTATACTCCTCCGATTGGTCAATTTCTAGTGTCCTTTCCTCCAGGTTTCTGATTATTTTTTCTGCAAGGCCAAGTCTATTTTTGAAATGCTGTATTGAATTCTTTAGTTCAGTTATGATATTTTTCAACTCTAAGATTTCTCTTTGTTCTTTGGTTGGTTGCTATTTCTTTAAACTCCTCATTTTGTTCATGAATTTCCCCCCTAATTCATCTTATCTGTCATTTCTTGTAGTTCACTAAACTTTATTGAAAGGATTATTTTGAATTATTTGTCTGACAGTTCATAGATCTCCATATCTTTATGGTCAATTATTGCAGCTTTATTAATTTTCTTTGGTTGTGTCATATGTGCCTGAATTTTTATGATTCATGATTCCTTACACTGGTATCTGTGCATTTGAATAATCAGGCTTTTCTTCCACACTTTACAGGTTTGCTCTGGCATAGACCATTCTTCACCAATCAGCTTAGTTTGTGTTGTTGGCTGTGTCTGCTGGTAATGCCCTTGGGCATGTTGGATCTGCCATTATGGTCTCTTTTTGTTGAGGCAGCTGTTCGAGCTCTGAGGATGAGGTTGGGAGATTGTGCCTCTGGCTGAGAATAATTGAATAGGACTCTGTTCCCTATATATGTGAGACTGTAGGATGGGCTCCCCAGTTGCTTGGATTCTCTGGTTACACTTTCTAGATGGTCAGGACTGGGTACTATATTTAATAGTAGATGGGGCTATGAATTAGCTTCCCTGCCTTTGCAGGGCAGCAGGATGGAACCCAGGGCCTATACAGCTGGTTGTTTGGGAACTGAACCAAGCAACTCATGAATGGTTACTTTATTAACTATCCATGGTTAATAGATGTTAACTTTATTAACCCTCTCAGCAGCCCTACAAGAAAAGTTTTGTGTTATCTTAAAACTTTTTTAAAAAGTAAGATATAAGTACATATTGTACTGGGACAAATTTTAAATATTCAGCTTGATAAATGTTTACAACCATGTAAGAGCGACCCAGTTCAATATATAGAACAATTCTAGCCCCCTAGAGGCTTGTGTTCCTTCTCCATAAGTATACAGCTCAAGAGGTAATCACAATTTTTTTCTGTAAATTGAATCATATGGTATGTATTATTTTGGGTCTCGCTTATTTTTCTAATAATATATCTTTGAAATTCAGCAATTTTGTTACATATATCTCTCCTTTCTTTTTTATTGTTCTGTACTATTTGACTAATATATTATGTATTCATACATTCTCCCTTGATGGACACTTAGGAGACTATTCTGAATAAAGCTGCTATGGACATTCATGTACAGGTTATCGGGTGGGCATAAATACTCATTTCTGTTGGTTGTATACTCAGGAGTAAAACTTGTGAGTCACAGACATATATGTAGCTTTATTCCATACTACCAGATAGATTTCAATGGTGGTTTTACAATTTTACATTTCCAGAAGCAATGCATGAAAATTATAGTTGCTCCTTTCCAGCACTAGAAATTTACGTAGTCAGTATTTTTAATTACTGTCATTCTGGTGGAGATATAATGAGGTCACATTTTTGGCTTTAATTACTTTTCTCATATGACTAATAACACTGAGAAATTTTCGTATTCTTATTTGCCATGTTGATATCTTATTTTGTGAAATGTTTATTGTCATTTGTACATTCTTAAATTGGGGGTGTCCTCATTAATTTATTGGAGGCTTTTTTATTTGTATGTATTCAGGAAACTAATTTATTGTCAGATCTCTCTCTCATTTTATCTCTCACCTCAACTATTATCTACATTTCATATATATTTTCCAAGTCTATACCTAGCTTTTTCACTCTTTTAAGGATTGTTTTTATTTTTTTTTTCCGAATCTTTATTGGAGTTTAACTGCTTTACACTGTTGTGCTAGTTTCTGCTGTACAACAAAGTGAATCAGCTGTATTTATACATATATCCCCATATCCCCTCCCTCTCGAGCCTCCCTCCCACCCTCCCTATCCCACCCCTCTAGGTCATCACCAATCAAAGAGTTGATCTCCCTGTGTCATGCAGTTGCTTCCCTCTAGCCATCTATTTTATATTTGGTAGTATATAAATGTCAATGCTGCGTTCTCACTTTGTCCCAGCTTTAAATGAATAGAAGTTTGTAATTTTAATAAAGGTCAAATTATAAATCTTTTATTGTATCATGAATGATTTTTGTGTGATGCTCTCATGTTTTTTCCTAGAAACTTTCTTGTTTTTCTTTTATATTTACATTTACAATCCATTTCAAATTAATAGTTGTGTATAGTTTGAGTTGGAGTTGATTCATTGTTCTCCATGAAGATATCCAATTGTCCGAGTACCATTTATCCAAAAAGAACACCTTTTATCTTTTAAAGGCATAAATATATTTGTTTTAAATCAGATGACCATGTTTTGTAATTTATTTATAAATTCCAGTTTGTCCTTTTCTCTATGGTATGTCCTCATGCTAGGGTCACACTATCTTTTATTATTGAAGTATGGTTAATTTACCAGTATTGTGATACTTTTGTGTACAGCAAAGTGATTCAGTTATATCTGTACATATATAGATATATATATTATTTCAGATTGCTTTCCATTATAGGTTAACACAAGATATTGAATATAATTCCCTGTGCTATACAGTAAATTTTTGTTGCTTATCTATTTTACATATAGATACTGCTACTCCCATACTCCTAACTTATCCCTTCCCCCTCCCTTTCTCCTTTGGTAACCATAACTTTGTTTTCAAAGTCTGTGACTCTGTCTCTGTTTTGTACATAGATTCATTTGTAGTATTTTTAGATTGCACATATAAGTGATATCATATAATATATGTCTTCCTCTGTCTGACTTACTTCACTAAGTATAATATTCTCCAGGTCTATCCACTTTGATAATGGCAGTATTTCATTCTTTTTTAAAGCTGAGACAGTATGACAATTTCTAGGTCCATCCACATCTCTGCAGATGACACAATTTCTTTCCTTTTTATGGCTGAGAAATACCCCGTTGTATTTATATACCATATTTCCTTTATCCATTCATCTGTTGATAGACACTTAGTTTGCTTCCATGTCTTGGCTACTGTAAACAGTGCTTCAATGAGCACTGAGGTGCATGTATTTTTTGAATTATTGTATTCTCTGGGTATATGACCAGGAATGAGATTGTTGGGCCACATGGTAGTTAATTTTCAGTTTTTTAAGGAATCTCCATACTGTTCTCCATAGTGGCTCTATCAATTTACATTCCTACCAACAGGTTAAGAGGGTTCCCTTTTCTCCACAATCTCTGCAGCATGTTTTATTTGTATACACTTTGATGATGACCATTCTGATGGGTGAGATGTAAACTTGTTATAGTTTTGATTTACATTTCTGTAATAGTTAGTGATATTGTACGTCTTGGCCATCTGTATGTCTTGTTGGAGAAATATCTGCTTAGGTCTTCTGCCCAGTTTTTGATTGGGTTATGTTTTTGATACTGAGTTGTATGAAATATTTTAATATTTTGCATATTAACCCATCAGTTGCATTGTTTGCAATTTTTTTCTCCAATTCCATTTCTTGTCTTTTCATTTTGTCAATGATTTCCCTTGCTGTGCAAGAACTTTTAAGTTTGATTAGGCCTCAGTGGTTTATTTGTTTTTATTTCTTTTGCTTGGGAGACTGACCTAAGAAAATATTACTATGATTTATGTCAGAGAGTGGTTTGCTTATATTATCTTCTAGGAATTTTATGGTATCATGTCTCATATTTAGGACTTTAGCATTTTGAGTTTATTTTTGAATATTGGTGTGAGAGAGTGCTGTAAATTCAATGAGTTACATATAGCTGTCCAGCATTCCCAACACCACTGGTTGAAGAGACTGTCTTTTCTCCATCTTATATTCTTGCCTCCTTTGTTATAGATTAATTGACCATGGGCGTGTGGGTTTATTTCTGGGCTCTCTATTCTGTTCCATTGACCTGTGTGTTTTTGTGCCAATACCACATTGTTTTGATTATTGCAGCTTTGTGGTATAGTCTGAAGTCTGGAAGGGATATACCTCCAGCTTTGTTCTTTTTCCTCAGGATTGTTTTGGAAGTTCTGGGGTTTTTCTTTTTCTCTCTCTTTTTTTTTTTTTTTTTTTTTGGTTCCATGTAAATTTTAGGAGTATTTGTTCTAGTTCTGTGAAAATTGTCATTGTTATTTTGATAGGGATTGTATTAAATCTATAGAATGATTTGAGTAGTATGGCCATTTTAACAATATTATTTATTCCAATCAAAGAGCATGGGATATCTTTCCATTTCTTTGACCCATGTTCAATTTTCTTTAACAAAGCTTTATAGCTTTTAGTGTATAGGTCTTTCATCTTGATTAAGTTTATTCCTAAGTATTTTATTCTTTTTAATATGATTTTAAATCGGATTTTTTTACTTCCTCTTTCAGATATTTTATTACTGGTGTAAAGAAATAAAACAGACTTCTGTATGCTAATCTTCCATACTGCTACCTTGCTGAATTCATTTCTGAGCATATTATGCTTTGAGGTAATTTGAGAGATTTTCTAAGTTATTTGTGTATGTGTAAAATTTGCAAGTAATTGAAAACTTGCCACTTTACTGAATTCATTTCTTAGTTATAACAGTATTGTGTTGAGTCTTTAGGATTTTACATTTAAGATCATATCATCTGCAAATAAACACAATTTTACTTCTTTCTTTCCTAGTTGGATGCTTTTTATTTCTTTTCCTTGCCTGATTTCTCTGGCTAGGGCTTTCAGTATTATGCTGACTAAGATCTGTGAGAGTAGACATGAATATTCATGTCGTGATATAAGAGAAAACAATTTCAAACTTTCACTGCTGAGTATGATGTTAGCTGTGGTCATGTCATATATGGCTTTTATTGTGTTGAGGTACATTTCATCAATATCAAATCAGTTGAAAGTTTTTCTCATGAAGGGTGTTATATTTTGTCACATGCTTTTTCTGCATCTATTGAGATGATCATATAATTTTTATCTTTCATTTTATTAATGTGTTGTGTCATATTTATTGATTTGCATATGTTGACCCACCTTTGTATCCCAGGGATAAGTCTCATTTGCTCAATGTGTATGATCCTTTCAATGTGTTGTCCAATTAAGTTTGCTAGTTCTTTGTTAAATTTTCTTCATCTATATTTATCATAGATATTGGCTTATATTTTTCTTTTCCTATAATGTCTGGTATCAGTGTAATGGTCACCTCATAGAATGAGTTTGGAAATGTTCCCTCCTCTTCAATTTTTTCAGGGAGTTAGAAAAGAAGTGGCATTATCTTCTTAATGTTTATTAAATTCACCAGGGAAACTCTCTTGTCCTGGATTTTCCTGTGTTGGGAGATTTTTGATTACTGATTCAACCTCCTTACTCATTATTGGTCTCTTTAGATGTTCTGTTGCTTCCTGATTCACTCTTGGTAGGTTGTATGTTTGCTGGGATTTATCCACTTCTAGGTTACCCAATTTGATTACATATAATTGTTCATAGTAATCTTTTATGGGCCTATGTATTTCTGTGGTATCAGATGTAATATAACCTTTTTCATTTCTGATTTTATTTATTTGAGACCTCTCTTTTTGTCTTAGTTTAGTTAAATTGTTGTCCATTTTATCTTTTCTTTCCTTATGTCTAGTTCATTGATTTCTGCTCCATTTGTTATTTCCTTCCTTATACTAACTTAGGTTTTTAATTGTTCATTTTCTAGATTCTTGAAACTTAGGTTGTTTGTTCTGATAGCTTTCTTTTTGTCTTTATGTAGGCATTTATGGCTAAAATATTTTCTCTTAACATTGCTTTTGTTGCATCTCATAGATTTTTGGTATGTTGTGTTTTCATTTTCATTTATTTCAATATATCTTTTAATTCCCCTTTAGATTTTCTTTGAGTCAATATTTTTTTCAGGGGTTTTTTGTTCACTTTTGTGAATTTTTCAGTTTTCCTCCTTTTATTCCTAATTTTACACCATTGTGGTTGAAAATGTACTAGATGTAATTTTAATCTTCTTATTTGCTAAGACTTGTTTTGTGACATGTCATATGGTCTATCTTGGAGAATGTCCATGTGCTGTTGGAAAGAACATATATTCTGCTGCTGTTGGATGGAATGTTCTATACATGTCTTTTAGGGTTTTTTGGTCTAAAGCATAGTTCAAGCCCAAAGTTTCTTTATTGATTTTCTACTTGGATAATCTCTCCTTCGTTGAAAGTGTGTATTTAAGTCTGTTGCTATTATTGTATTATCATCTATTTTTCCCTACAGTTCTGTTAGTATTTGGTTAATATCATTAGCTATTACAACATTGGGTACATATACATTTATGATTGTTATATTCTCTTGATTAATTGATCCCTTGATCATTATATAAGAAACTTATTTGTCTCCTGTTATAGTTTTTGACTTAAAATTTATTGTTTTCATATAAGTATAGCTACTTATGGTCTCTTGGTTTCCACTTTCATGGAATATTTTTTATTGTCCCTTCACTTTGGGGCTATGTTTGTCTTTGAAGGTGAAGTGAATCTACTGTAAGTAGCATATAATTGGTCTTGTTTTTTATCCAACCTGCCACACTACGCCTTTCAATTGGAGAAATTAAGCAACATATATTAAATATAATTATTCACAGGTAAAACTTACTAATGCTCTTATTGTTTACTTCCAATTTTGTCTCCCTCATTCCTTGTTCACTTCTCCCTCTGTTGCTGCCTTCCATTGTGAAAGGTTATTTTCCATAGTGTTATACTTTGATTGCCTTTTCTTTATCTTTTGTGAGTCTACTGAAGTGTTTTCCTTTATAGGTACCATGAGACATACATAAAATATCTTATAGATATAATACCTATTTTACACTAGCAGCTTAACTTTGATCATTTACAAAATTCTATCTTTTTACATACAGCTTTATGTTTTATATTTTTGTATTTACCTCATTTTAGATTGTGTATTCATTAACAAATTATTTCATCTATATTTTAATACGCTATCTGTTAACCCTTGTACTAGACTTAAATGATTAATACACCATCATACTAATGAACAGATTATTTTGAATTTTATTATATACTTACCTTTACCAGTGTGCTGTATATTTTTAAAAGTTTTAAGTTATTAGTTAGTATCCTTTCATTTCTCTTTGAAGAACTCCTTCAACATCTTCTAAGTTAAGTCTAATGATGATTAACTCCCTTAGCTTTTGTTTGTCTGAGAAAGTCTTTACCTCTCCTTCAATCCTGAAAGACAACTGTGACAGACAGAGTGTCCTTGGTTGGCAGGGTTTTTCCCCCACATTTCACCACTTTGAATATATAATCCCATTTTTGCTGACCTATAGATTTCTCCTAAGAATTCTGTAGATAGCCTTGTAAGAATTTTCTTATTAGTTACAAGCTTCTTCCCTCTTTGTTTCTGGTTTTTGATAGTTTTCTTTCTTATGTGTTTTATAGAAGATATCTTTAAGTGAGTTTATTTGGCAAACCTTAGGCTTCATGAACTTGGATATCAAAATTTCTCCCCAAATTTGGGAAGGTCTCAGCCATTATTTGTTTAGGTAAGTTTTCTGCAACTGTCTCCCTTTTTTTTCTCAGACTCAAATAATTTACAAATTGTTTCTTTTCATTGATTCCCATAGAATATGTACCTTTTTCACCTTTAAAAAAAAATCTTTAGTTTTTTTCTTGTTGTTGAGATTAATGGACATATAACAGTGTATTAGTCTCAGGTATAAAACAGTGATTTGTTGCACAAAATGATTACAACAATAAATTTGGTTAGCATACATCACCGTACATATTCACAATATTTTTTCTGAAATGAGAACTTTTAAGACTTACTCTCAGCAATTTTCAATATACAACATTGTTAACTATAGTCACCATGCTGTGTATCACTAGGAATTATTTATTTCATAACTGGAGTTTGTACTTTTTGACCACCTTCACTTATTTTACCCACTTCCAATAACTCGCTGTTGGCAAATATCAATCAGTCCTCTGTATCTATTAGTTCAGTTTTCTTAGATTCAAGATATAATGGGATCATATAGTATTTCTCTTTCCCTGTCTAAAATAATTAACTTAGAGTAGTGTCCTCATGTCACATGATTGTTGATGCAAATAGCAGAATTTCCTTTCATATGGCCAAATATTATTCCTTTATATATTATACCACATTTTCTTTAATCTATGCATCTGCCAATGGATACTAAGATATTTACATGTCTTGGCTATTTTAAATAATGCTGCAATGAATAGGGAGATGGAAATTTTTTAACATGATGATTTAGTTTCTTTAAGATAAAAACTATTTCCATCAATAGTGCATGAGGATTCCCTTTTCTAGGCATCTTTGCACTTGTTGTTTCTTTTATTTTTGATAGTAGCCATTCTAACAGGTGTGAGGTGATAGCTCGTGGTTTTGATTTGCATTTCTCTGATGATGATTGATATTGAGTACTTTTTCATATACCTTTTGGCTATGTATATATCTTCACTGGAAAAAAAAAGGATGATTCTGATACTCTGCTCATTGTTTAATTGGATTTTTTTCTATTGACTTGTATGAGTTATATTTATACTTTGGTTATTAGCTCCTTTAAGATATATGGTTTGCAAATATTTTCTCCTGTGCTGTGGGTTGTCTCTTCTTTTTTTTATTTATTTTATTTTATTTTATTTTAATTTTTGGTGGTTTTCTTTGCTATGCAAAAGCATTTTAGTTTGATGTAGTTCTGTTTTTTTTTAATTTTATTTTTGCTTTTGTTACCTTTGCTTTTGGTGTCAAATTCAAGCGATCATTACCAAGACTGATATTAAGGAGCTCCTCCTCTACATTTTATTTTAGGAGTTTTATGGTTTCAGGTCTTAAGCTCAAGTCTTTAAAATCCACTTTGAGTTGATTTTTGTGTATGGTGTAATATATTAGTGCAGTTTCATTCTTTTGCATGTGGCTGTCCAATATTAATACTATTTATTGACGAGACTATCCTTGCAGAATTTTATATTATTGGCTTTTTTCATAAATTAATACTATAAATTAACTGATCATAAGTTCATTGGTTTATTTCTGGGCTCTCTATTCTGTTCCATTTACATATGTGTCTGTTTTTATGTCAATACCATAGTATGTTGAGTAATATAGCTTTGTAAGATAGTTTGAAATAAGGAATTTTGAAGTCTCCAGCTCTGTATCTCTTTCCTAAGAATGCTTTGGCTACTTGGGGTCTTTTGTGGTTTTATGCAAATTTTAGGATTATTTGTTTTATTTATGCAAAACATGCCATTATACTTTTGATAGGCAATGTATTGAATATTGCTTTGTGTTGTATTGATATTTTAACAGTATTAATTCTTCCAATTCAGGAGCATAGAATACTTTTCCATCAATTTGTGTCTCTTTCAATTTATGTTATCATTGTCTTATGGTTTTCAGGGTATGGATTTTTTAACTTCTTGGCTAAATTTATTCCTGTGTATTTTATTATTTTTGATGCAGTTGTGAATGGGGTTTTTTCCTTAATTTCTGTTTATAATCATTTGTTATTAGTTTAAGTAAGTGCAACTAACTTTGTATATTACTTTCTATTGCTGAAAGTTTACTGAATTCATGTATTTATTCTAACAGATTTTTGGTGGCGTCTTTAGGATATATATAAAACTGCAAATAAAACGTTTTACTTTTTTCTTTGAATCACTTGTTTCTTGATTAATTGCTCTTGCTAAGACTTCCAGTACTATTTTGAATAAAAGAGGCAAAAGTGGTCATCTTTGTCTTATTCCTGATCGTAGAAGAAAACCTTTCAACTTTTTACCATTGAGAATGATGTTAGCTGTGGGGTTGTTGTATATGGTCTTTTATGTTGAAGTACATTTCCTCTATACACACTTTGTTGAGAGTTTTTATTAAGAATGTTTATTCCATTTTATCAAATGCTTTTCTGCATCTTTTGAGATTATCATGTGATTTTTATTCTTTATTTGGTTAAAATGGTGTATCGCATTGGTTGATTTGTGCATGTTTAACCATCTTTGCATCCCTGGACCAAATCTCATTTGATCATGGAGTATAATATTTTAATGTATTGTTGAATTCAGTTTGCTAATATGTTGTTGAGAATTTTTGCATCTATGTTTATCAGAGTTGTTAGACTGTAATTTTATTGTATTGTAGTGTCCCTGTCTCATTTTGTTTTCAGTTTAAGGCTAGCCTCATAAAACGAGCTTGTATATGTTTCCTTCTCTTTTATTTTTTGAAGGAGTTTCAAAAAGATTGGTAGTAATTCTTTACTTGTTCAGTAGAATTTACCAATGAAGCCATCTAATCCTGGACTTTTCTTTGCTAGGTCATTTTTTTGTTTTCTTTTGTTTTCCTCTGACTTGATAATTTAAAAGTTCCTTTTTCTAGCATACAGGTTTTTTTTTTTTTTTCTACTTGATCCATTCTGATGTTTATGCTCTCTATTGCATTTTTATTTTTTAATTACAATATTCAGCTCTAGTATTTCTATTTTGTTCTTTTTTATGATTTCTATCTTTTTTTTAAACTTCTCATTGTGTCCCTGCAATTATTTTCCCAATTGTTGAATTGTCTTTCTGTACTTTTTCGTAGCTCACTGAACTTCATTAAAACAGCTATTTTGAATTCTATATTTGGTAAATCAAAAATTTCTATGACTTTACGATTGGTACTAGGAGATTATTGGTATCCTTTGATAGTGTCATATTTCTTTGGTTTTTCGTGTTTCTTGGTGTTTTGTGTTGCTGTCTTCCCACTTGAAATAGCATTCACCTCCTCCAGATTTTACTAACTGCCTTCCAAAGAGAAATGTTTTCCATCAGCCCTATTAGAGATTTTAGGTTTTCTCAGACCCTTCTCTGGTATTTTACCTCTGACCCATGCTTCTTGCTCTGTCTTGTGGTAGAATTCTTAAACTTATATGTCTTCTATCAGTCCTGCAGTGCAACAGAACAAGTGCTGACAGCCTTAGCCCCCCCATTTTTTTCCAAATGTGGCACTAAATTAAAAGCTTGTTGTCTGTCTCGCCTGCAGATTTATGTTAACTTTCTGTGTATGCTCATTATCCCCCTCCAAAACTTGCTCTTAATGCCACCATTAGATGCATTCATAGGAATCTGGCCACAAAAGAGAGGGATGTATGGATGAGGCATGCAGAACCTTTGGGGTGCCCATGAGCTAGTTGAGTTGATCCATTGTCGAGGCATCCACAGTGGCTTATTGGCAGGCTTCCTGATGGAGTCTGCAATACAGGTAGTAGGATCCAAGTCTCTTTAGTGACCTCCAACTATCCAATATACCACTCTTCCAGCCTCTTCCCTCCCAGCCACACAACTCACAATTCAGTACTCCTCTCCAATATATTGAAACTGTTTTTTCTCCAATGGTGTTTTTTTCTCCGATGGTGTGTTGGAAATTCTCTACTGGAAACCTGTATTTCCACAAAAGCTTTCTCGTGCATGGCTGATTTTCTGAGGTGGTGTTCTCCAGCGAATCTCAGATCATTACTGAGAGGGGCCGTAGCTAGTTCATTAGCAACTGCAGAGTCCACAGATGCGACTAAGGTCTGTATGCCTATTGCCTGATGCATGGGTGAGACGCTTCCTGGGTTTCCTGGCAAATAGTTCTGGATACCACAGCTCTTAAAAAGGTGTTTTTATCTGTGAATGGAAGCCAAATTTTTGTTTTTGAAGTGGTTTTCAAATGAGGAACATCTTAGTCAGCCATGTTGCTGACATCACACTTTGAGATCTACTGAGTATTTTCTGTGTGCCAGGCTCTGTATTGGGCACCAATGACTAAATTATCAGTCACTTTTATTTACCAATGAATCTAAAGGTGGCATGAACCAGTTTCTACGTATACATCATTGTGTACTGAAACATAAGGTTATTTTGTAAATCGTCTTGCTCTAGCAACATCTTAAACTTTCTCTTGTATTAATGAACATTGCTGATAGACATCCTTCTGATCAGATTCTATCTGGGATATTATTTTATGTGGCTGGCATTGTCCATTAAACAACATCTGATTTCTCCATGTTCCTTAGAGAGAGACACATGACTCTATCATCACTTAGAGAACTTATATTCTCCATTTTGTTTTTAAGTACTTTAGCTAGTTATAGCCGTATATACTGTGGTGTTCGCTGCACTTCCCTCTGAAACAAGAATTCCTCAAATAAATACGCTCTTTATTAGAAGTTATTTTCAAACCAAGAGACAGAAGAGTTCTCTACAAATTAAAATGCAGCATACCATGATATATTGGATATCTGAGCTTTCTGAACCTACCAAATCTATGAAATATCTTTTCCACCTTTATGACTGACTCGTGACTTTCCACTGACATTGTAAATATGCTAGGACCTTAAGCTTAGGTACATATGTTCTAATTGGACAACAGTATTTGTTTTTAAAATTTAAGATTCTGGCATTATAAGAATATATAGAAGCCAAATATCAGTAAATGTTTATTTATCTACCCATTTCCCTGGCTGGAGTCTCTACATTCTATGTAGAAATGATGGGTAAAGCTATATAAAAGAACAAGATTTATCCAACTGATCCCTCAGCTGTATTAACAATTCCATCAACCAACAGTGACACCTACCAACAGTGACACTTTCTTCATAGGTTCAGCGACAGTGCCGGATTTCAAGAGGAAGATAACAGAAAAAAATTTATCTGCATGCAGTATGGCTGGTGTGTTTATGAACCATTATCCCTTTTGGATTGTATTATGTCTGGGCAATTTTCCAAAATTTTATGAACATGGTGTTTCAGGACTTTCTTGGATTGAAGCATGATTATGTATCTGGGCAATATCTTAATCTACTCATGACAGCATTGACCAGATGGAGCTGGACTGTCTCCAATAGCATCAACTTTTTTGTCAAAAATTTAAAATTATGAATTTTATGAAGTTCAAGTCAAGTGTTTGGTGTATGTAACAGCCTCACAAGGGATTGGGATGGACCTCTGGAAAGTCACATCAGTACTGATTAGGACACCCATCTAATTCTAAAATAAACTTTCAATAATCTTTCACATTCCAAAGGTAATTATATTAGGTTACTGTTCCCTTCTGCGGCTCCTCATCTCTCTAACCAATCTTTTGGGGAAATGCTAGGCACTTCAATGAATGCCTGAGTCCCAGGAAACTTTGAAGGAATTAAAACACAGGTTCATTTCTACACACATTCTGGTATATTTTTGTCCCTAGAGATATATCTCTTATGCTATTATTCAAGCATTCTACTCTCTTCATCCTAAAAAAAAATAAACCTCTGGGTTTCCCACTCCCTGCATCTATCTATCTATCTATCTATCTATCTATCTATCTATCTAATCATCTATCTATCTATCATCTATCTCTATCTCTATATTCTCCTTCAGAGCTAACATTTTTAAAAGGGCCATCTATACATGCACAAGGATTGTGACATTTAGTAAATAAAAATACAGAACATTCTGAATTTTGTCTGGCAACTCTAAAGTTTCTCAAGATATTATTTAGACTATTCCCAGTCATTTCTCAACTCACTCCAATTAATCACCCCTTTACGGCCTTTCATTGAAACCCATCTTGCCAATGATCTTTATGTTGAAAATTATATGGAAAAAAATCTAGTTTATTTGGGCTCTTAAAGCACTTTCTTTCCTTGGCTTACATGACATTAAACTTTTAACTTTATCCACTTTATCTCAAGCTTTGCTATCTAGTCTAAATATGGAGTTCCTCGGGATTTCATTCTGGGTGCTCTTTTCTTTCTCTACTGGATTTTCTCTCAAGAGGAAATGTCATCCTGTCTTACAATTTTAACTGTTATCTATACACTGCTTACTTTTTTGTTTGTTTGTTTGTTTGTTTGTTTTGGCACACGGGTTTAGTTGCTCAGTTGCGGGGAGCCGCCTTGAACAGGGGTCCTGGTTTCCGTAGTTGCCCCCAACAAGGGCCTTGGTCTCCAGGACATAGCCCTGGGAGCTGCCTTACTGTAAGGGCTTGCCTAGGCAAGCATAGCTCTCTGTCCCGCCACCCCTGACCTTTGAATAAGTGCTTAAACAAACAGCATGTGATCCCCTGGGCTGCACTATGTTCGCCCATAGGTCTGTGATCTTGCTAGTACATCTAGAAACAATCAACAGGAGGTCTTATGCTCGCTACGGTAGATGGTTATGGGAAAAACACATTGTTCTCTACAGTAAGAATCATTTTTCTGTTAGCCTTGTTGTCAATGACTCCTCTGATTTAATCTGTATAAAAAGCCACTGTAAAATAAAGAAGTTTGTCAGTTGCCTATGAGCTTCTGGCCCTCTCGACCCCATCTTTTATGTGTCTGTCTGTCTGTCTTTCTTAGCTGCGTCGTGTTTGCCTAAGGACCTGATCGATTTTGCCGGCAGGCTCCGGCACTCAGTGGCATGTGGGATCTTCCTGGAGCAGGGATCGAACCTGTGTCCCCTGCATTGGCAGGTGGATTCTTAACCACTGCGCCACCTAGGAAGCCCATACACTGCTTACTTTTAAATTTAAACTTCCAGTTACCAAACTCCAGAATGTTACATTCAACTACCGACTTAATATCTGCATTTAAATGTATCCCAGGCAAGTGGAACAGAATATTTTCCAAACTGAATATTTGACACTTGTTCAACCTGTATCTCAATCAATATTTCCATTTTAGTTAATGTTACCCTCCCTTTGTACACTTCAGAAACTTGGAAGTAGTCATTGACACCTCCTTCTATCTTATATCCCATATCCACTCAAACACCAAGCTCTGTAGATTATTCCTTCAACATACAATTCTAAGAGATGACTCTTTTTCATTCCCATTTCCACTATGCCACTCTCTTAAGAAAACCCTCCCTAGCCTCCTTTAGTCATTCTACTATAAAAACTCAGAACACAGTGTATCTATTCTTCATATTATTTGCCATAATTACATTTTTCATGTTCAAGATTATTAGGTATATAAATATCCATCTCTTTCACTAGCTAGTATAATCCATGAGAGTCTTGTTTTAGTCTGCTTAGCATAGTATCTGGTAAATAAGAGGTGGTCAATAAATATTTGTTGAATTGATTATATAATATAAAATAGCAACAAATGAGAATTTACCCCATTCCAGGAATGATGCTGATGTTTTACATGGAGTTTCTCATTTAATGGTTTCAATTAGTTTATAAGAAAGTTATTGTTATTTGCATTTATATTGATGAGGAAACTCGGTCACTGAGAATCTAAAAATCTCACACAAATTTACACAGATTTGTAAGAGGCAGAGATTCAATTTAAAACTGTTTCTTATTTTTTTTTGTTTAATTTAATTTACTTTACTTTTCCAGCTTTATGAGGTATAATTTACAAATAAGATTATATAAATTTAAGGTAAGCAACATGATGTTTCTTTTCTTTCAGTTTAATTGAGATCTATTTGGCATACAGCACTGTATATGTTTAAGGTGTACAGCATGATGATTTCACTCACATATATCATGAAATGGTTATCACAATAAGCTTAGTGAACACCCATCATCTCATATAGATACAAACTTAAAAGAAGAAATGTTTTTATGATGAGAATTCTTAGGATTTACTCTCTTAATAACTTTCATATAGAACATACAGCAGTGTTAATTATATTTATCTTGTTGTACATTACATCCCTAGTACTTATTTATCTCATATCTGGAAGGTTGTGTTTTTGACTGCTTTCATCCAATTCCTCTTCCCCAGACCCCCCACCTGTGGTAACTGCATATGTGTTCTCCTTTTCTGTGAGTTTGTTTGCTTGTTTTTGAAATATAATTGACCTACAACACTATGTTAGTTGTTGTTACACAAAATAATGATTTTGCATTCCTATACATCTCAAAATGATAACCGGGATAAGTCTAGGTAGGACAAGTCACCATACAAAGATATACATAGTTACTGACTACATTCCCCACAGGGTACATTTCACACTCATGACTTTGTTTTGCAGTTCTTTTCTCTCCCTATACCACTCCCTTCTGGTAACCACCTGCTTGTTCTCTATATCTATAACTCTGTTTCTGTTTGATTATGGTTGTTCACCTGTTTTGGTTTTTAGATTCCACATATAAGTGAAATTATACAGTACTTGTCTTTCTCCATCTGACATATTTCACTTAGCGTAATAACCTCTAGATTCATCCATGCTGTAACAAATGGTAAGATTTCATTATTTTATGGCTAATATTCCATTATACATATATGCCACATCTTCTGTATCCATTCATCTATTGATGGGCATTTTGAGTTACTTCTACATCTTGGCTATTGTAAATACTTCTGCAATGAACATGGGGTGCATCTATCTTTTCTAATTAGTGTTTTTGTTTTCTTTGGTTAAACACACAGGAGTGAAGTCTATGGGTCTATTTTTAATTTTTTGAGGAATCTCCATACTGTTTTCCACAGTGGCTGCACAAATTTACATTCATACCAACAGTGCATGAGGGTTCCCTTTTCTCCACATCCACACCAACACTTATTTGTTGTCTTATTGATAATAGCCATTCTGACAGATGTGAGGTGACACCTCATTGTAGGTTGAATTGCATTTAGCTCATGGTGAGTGACTTTGAGCACCTTTTCATGTCCCTGTTGACCATCTGTATGTTTTCTTTGGAAAAAATGTGTATTCAGATCCTCTGCCCATTGTTAAGTCAGTTTTTTTCATGTTGAGTTGTATGACTTCTTTGTATATATTTCATATTGACCCCTTATCAGATATATTATTTGCAAATATCTTCTACCATTTAGCAGGTAGCCTTTTTCTTTGTTGATACTTTCTTTTCCTGTGCAAAAGCATTTTAGTTTGATGTAGTCCCATTTGTATATTTTTGCTTCTGTTTCCCTTGCCTTCAGAGACATATCCAAAATATTACAACTGATGTGAAACATCGTACTGCTTATGTTTTCTTCTAAAAGTTCTATGGTTTCGAGTCTTACATTTAAGTTTTTAATCCATTTTGAATTTATTTTTGTGCATGATGTGAGAGGGTGGTCCAGTTTGATTATTTTGCATGTAGCTGTCCAATTTTTCCAACACACTTTATTAAAGAGACTGCCTTTTTCTCATTATACATTCTTGCCTCACTTGTCACAGATTAATTGCCCATATAAGTGTGGGTTCATTTCTGGGATCTCATTTCTGTACAGTTGATGCCAGTACTACTCTGTTTTGATGACTGTATCTTTGTAGTATAGTTTGAAATCAGGGAGCATGATACCTTCAGCTTTGTTCTTCTTTCTTAAGATTGTTTTGGCTATTGTAGGTCTTTTGTTCAATACAAATTTTAGAATTATTTGTTCTAGTTCCATGGAAAATGCCATTGGTATTTTCATAGGGATTGTATTGAATCCATAGATTGTATTGCATAGAATGATTATTTTAACAATATTACTTGCTTCAAGCTGTAAGCATAGAATATATTTCCATTTGTTTGTGTCGTCTTTATTTCATGAGTGTCTTGTAGTTAACTGAGTACAGATCTTTTACCTCCTTCGTAGATTTATTCCCATGTATTTTATTGCTTTTTATGCAGTTGTAAATTAGATTATTTTCTTAATTTCTCATTTTAATAGGTTGTTATTAGTGTGTAGAAATGCAACAGCTTTCTGTATATTAATTTTCTTTCCTGCAACTTTACCAAATTCATTTATTAGTTCTTTTCTCTTTTTTGGTAGCATTTTAGGATTTCCTATACAAAATATCATGTCAGCAGCAGTTATACTTTTGCTTCATTTCCAACTTTTATTTCTTTCTCTTGTCTGATTGCTATGGCTAGGACTTCCAATATTATATCAAGTAAACGTGATGGGGACAAACGTGGTTTGTCTTGTGCCTGATATTAGGGAAAATGCTTTCAATTTTCAACATTGAATAAGATGTTGGCTGTTGGTTTCTTACATATAGACTTTATCATGTTGAAGTATATTTCTTCTGTACTCACATTGCTGAGAGTTTTTATGATAAATGGATGTTGAATGTTGTCAAAAGATTTCTCTGTATTTATTGAAATGATCATATGGTTTTTATCCTTCAATTTGTTAACGTGGTGTATCACATTGACTGATTTGTGGAATTATTTTTTCTTTTCATTTTCTTAACCAATGATGAAAGACTTCTTATTTCAATATACTCTGTAGTATTACCATTAAAATAATTAAAAGATAATGTATCTAAGTGGACCAGTACAGAAATTAGCTCCAAAATTTACCAGATTTTTCTGCCTCTTCTGTCATAAATATCCCTTACAATGTTTTTTTAAGCTCTTTATTGGAATATAATTGCTTTTTACACTGTTGTGCCACTTTCTGCTGTACAAAAAAGTGAATCAGCTCTATTTATACATATATCTCCATATCTCCTACATGCTGTGACTCCTTCCTACCCTCCCTATCTCACCCCTGTAATTCATTACCAATCAACAAGTTGATCTCCTTGTGTTATGCAACAGCTTCCCACTAGCTATCTATTTTACATTTGGTGGTCAATGTTACTCTCTCATTTCATCCCAAGGTTCTCTTTTGCACACCTCACCCCATGTCCTCAAGCCCAGGGGCCTTTATTATTGCCCTGCCACTGGGTTCATCAGTACCATTATTCTAGATACATTATATATGCATTAGCATATGGTATTTGTTTTTCTTTTTCTGGCTTACTTCATTCTGTATGACAGACTCTAGGTCCATCAACCTCACTACAAATAAATCAATTTCAGTCCTTTTTATGGCTAATATTCCATTGTGTATATTTTCTTTATCCATTCATCCATCGATGGAGATTTAGGTTGCTTCCATGTCCTGGTTATTGTAAATGGTGGTGCAATGAACATTGTGGTACATATATCTTTTTGAATTATGGTTTTCTCCAGGTATATGCCTAATCGTGGAATTGCTGGGTCATATGGTAGTTCTATTTTTTTAGTTTTTTAAGGAACCTCCATATTGTTTTCCATTGTGGCTGTACCAATTTACATACCCACCAACAGTGCAAGAGGATTCCTTTTTCTCCACAGCCTTTCCAACATTTATTGTTCATAGATTTTTTGATGATGGCCAATCTGACTGGTGTGAAGTGATACCTCATTGTGGTTTTGATTTGTATTTCTCAAAGATTAGTGACAGTGAGCATCTATTCATATGTTTTTTGGCCATCTATATGTCTTCTTTGGAGAAATATCTGCTTTTTTTAGGTCTTCCGTTCATTTTTGAATGGGGTTGTTTGGGTTTTTTTGTTTGCTTGTTTTGTGGGTTTTTTTTGGTTTTTTTTTTTTTTTTTTGGATATTGAGCTGCATGAGCTACTTATACATTTTAGAAATTAATCCTTTGTCAGTTGCTTCATTGGTAAATATTTTCTCCCACACCGAGGGTTGTATTTTGTCATATTTATGGTTTCCTTTGCTGTGTAAAAAAATTGTTTCATTAGGCCCCATTTGTTTATTTTTGTTTTTACTCCCTTTACTCTAGGAGTTGGGTCAAGAAAGATCTTGCTGTCATTTATGTCATAGAGTGTTCTATGTTTTCCTCTAGGAGTTTTATATTGTCAGGCCTTACATTTAGGTCTTTGGTCCATTTTGAGTTTATTTTTGTGTACGGTGTTAGGGAATGTTCTAAACACATTCTTTTATAAGTAGCTGTCCAGTTTTCCTAGCACCACTTATTGAAGAGGCAGTCTTTTCTCCATTGTATATTCTTGCCTCCTTGGTCGAAGATAAGGTGGCCACATGTACATGGGTTTATCTCTGGGCTTTCTAACCTGTTCCATTGATCTATATTTCTGTTTTTGTGCCAGTACCATACTGTCTTGATTACTGTAGCTTTGTAGTATAGTCTGAAGTCAGGGAGCTTAGTTCCTCCAGCTCCGTGTTTTCTTTTCAAGATTGCTTTGGCTATTTGGGGTCTTTTGTGTTTCTTTATAAATTGTATAATTTTTTGTTCTAGTTCTGTAAAAAATTCCATTTGTAATTTCGTAGGGATTGCATTGAATTTGTATATTGTTTTGGGTAGTATAGTCATTTTCACAATGTTGATTCTTCTAATACAGGAACATGGTATATCTCTTCATCTGTTTGTGCTGTCTTTGATATCTTTCATCAATGTCATAATTCTCTGCATACAGGTCTTTTGCCTCCTTAGATAGCTTTATTCCTAGGTATTTTATACTTTTTGTTGCAATGGTAAATGGGAGTGTTACCTTAATTTCTCTTTTTGATTTTTCATTATTGGTGTATAGTAATGCAAGAGATTTCTCTGCATTAATTTTGTATCCAGCAACTTTACCAAATTCTGTGGTTAACTCTAGTAGTTTTCTGGTAGCAGCTTTAGGATTTTCTATATATGTTATCATGTCATTTGCAAAGAGTGATATTTTTACTTCTTTTTCAATTTGGATTCCTTTTATTTCTATTTCTTCTCTGATTGCTGTGGCTAAAACTTCCAAATCTATGTTGAATAATAGTGGTGAGAGTGGGCTCCCTTGTCTTCTTCCTTATCTTAGAGGAAATGCTTTCTGTTTTTCACCATTGATGATGATTTTGTCTATTGGTTTGTCATATATGGCCTTTATTATGTTGATGTAGGTTCACTCTATGCCCACTTTCTGGAGAGTTTTTATCATAAATGGATGTTGAATATTGTCAAAAGTTTTTTTCTCCATCTATTGAGGCCATCATATGGTTTTTCATCCTTCAATTTGTTAATATTGTGTATCACATTGATTGATTTGCATATACTGAAGGATTCTTGCATCCCTGGGATAAACACCACTTGATCATGGTGTATGATCCTTTTAATGTGCTGTTGGATTCTGTTTGCTGGTATTTTGTTGAGAATTTTTATATAGATGTTCATCAAAGCTATTGGCCTGTAATTTTTTTTTTTTTTTTGTGTGTGTGACATCTTGTCTGGTTTGGGTATCAGGGTGATGGTAGCTTTGTAGAATGGGTTTGGCAGTGTTCCTCCCTCTGCTATATTTTGGAAGAATTTGAGAAGGATATGTGTTAGCATGTCTCTAAATGTTTGATAGATTTCGCCTGTGAAGCCATCTGCCCCTGGGTTTCTGTTTCTTGGAAGATTTTTAATCACAGTTTTGATTTCAATGCTTGTGATTGGTCTGTTCATATTTTCTATTTCTTCCTGGTTCAGTCTTGGAAGTTTGTATTTTTCTAAGAATTTGTCCATTTCTTTCAGGTTGTCCATTTTAGTAGCATATGTTTGTTTGTAGTAGTCTCTTGTTCATTTCTATTTCTGCAGTGTCAGTTGTTATTTCTCCTTTTTCATCTCTAATTCTATTGATTTACATATTCTCCCATTTTTTCGTGATGAGTCTGCTGATGGTTTATCAATTTTGTTTATCTTCTCCAAGAAAAAGCTTTTAGTTTTGCTGATCTTTACTATTGTGTTCTTGATTTCTTTTTCACTCATTTCTGATCTAATCTTTACAGTTTCTTTCCTTATGCTAACTTTGGGACTTTTTTGTTCTTCTTTCTCTAATTGCTTTAGATATAGGTTTAGTTTGTTTATCTGAGATTTTTCTTGTTTCTTGAGGTAGGATTGTATCACAATGAACTTCCTTCTTATAATTGCTTTTGCTGAATCCCATAGGTTTTGGATCATCGTATTTTTGTTGTCATTTGTTTCTAGGTATTTTTTGATTTCCTTTTTGATTTCTTCAGTGATTTCTTGGTTATTTAATAGAGTGTTGTTTAGCCTCCATCTGTTTGTAGTTTTTACAGTGTTTTTCCTGTAACCAACATCTAGTCTTATAACACTGTGGTCAGAAAATATTCTTGATACAATTTCAATTTTCTTAAATTTATTGAGGCTTGATTTTTGACCCAAGATATTATCTATTCTGGAGAATGTTACATGTACACTTGTGAAGAAAGTTGTAATCTGTTGTTTTTGCATGGAAAGTCCTATACATATCAATTAATTCCATTGGTCTAATGTCTTATTTAGAGCATGTGTTTCTTTATATAATTTCTGTTTGGATGATCTGTTCGTTGGTGTCAGTGGGGTGTTAAAATCCCCTACTATTATTGTGTTACTATTGATTTCCCCTTTTATGGTTGTTAGCATTTGCCTTATGTATTGAGGTGCGTCTATGTTGGGTGCATAGGTATTTACAATTGTTATATCTTCTTCTTGGATTAAGCCCTTTATCATTATGTAATGTCCTTCCTTGTCTCTTGTGATAGTCTTTATTTTAAAGTCTATTTTTTTCTGATAGGAGTATTCCTATCCCAGATTTCTTTGGATTTCCATTTGCCTGGAATATCTTTTTCTATCCCCTAACTCTCAGTTTGTATGTATCCTTAGTTCTGAAGTGAGGCTTGCCTTTGTATCCTTTAAGCCACTCTGTTTTTCTTGGTTGGAGCATTTAATCCATTCACATTTAAGGTTATTATCGATATGTATGTTCCCATTACCATTTTCTTAATTGTTTTGATTTTGTTTTCATAAGTCTTTTCATTTTCTTGTGTTTCCTGTCTAGAGAAGTTCCTTTAACATTTGTTGTAAAGCTGGACTGGTGGTGCTGAATTCTTTTAGTTTTTACTTGCCTGAAAAGCTTATAATTTCTCTTTGAAATCTGAATGAGATCCTTGCTGGATAGAGTATTCTTGGTGTAGAGTTCCCCTTTTCATCACTGTAAATATATCCTGCCACTCCCTTCTGGCCTGCAGAGTTTCTGCTGAAAAATTATCTGTTAGCCTTACTGGGGTTCCTGTGTATGTTATTCATTGCTTTTTCCTTGCTGCTTTTAATATTTTTTTCTTTGTATTTAATTTTTGATTGTTTTATTAACATGTGTCTCAGTGTGTTTCTCTTTGGGTTTATCCTATATGGTATTCTGTGCTTCCTGGACTTGACTGACTGTTTCTTTTCCCATGTTAGGGAAGTTTTCCACTAAATCTCTTCAAATATTTTCTCAGACCCTTTCTTTTTCTATTGTTCTTCTGGGACCCCTATAATTCGAATGTTGGTATGTTTAATGTTGTCCCAGAAGTCTTTAAAACTGTCCTCAATTATTTTCCTTCTTTTTTCTTTATTCTGCTCCATGTCAGTTATTTCCACCATTCTATTTTCCAGGTCACTTATCCATTCTTCTGTCTCAGTTATTCTGCTTTGCATTCCTTTTAGAGTATTTTTAATTTCAGTTATTGTGTTGTTCATCACAATTGTTTGTTTGCTCTTTATTTCTTTAGTTCCTTGTTAAGCATTTCTTTCATTTGCTCCTTCTGTGCCTCAGTACTATTTCTGAGATTTTGGATCATTTTTTCTATCATTATTCTGAATTCTTTTTTAGGTAGACTGACTATCTCATCTTCATTTGCTTGGTTTTGTGGGGTTTTGCCTTGTTCCTTCATCTGCTACATCTTTCTCTGTTTTCTCATTTTGCTTAACTTATTGTGTTTGGGGTTCTTTCTTCAGGCTGCAGTGTCATAGTTTTTCTTAACTCTGTTCTCTGTCCCCAGTGGGGAGGTTTGTCCAGTGGTTTGTGTAGGCTTCCTGTTTGGGGGGGGGCGTAGGGGGACCGGTGCCTGTGTTCTTGTGTGTGGAGCTGGATCTTATCCTTCTGATGTGCAGGTACACATCTGTTGGTGTGTTTGGGTGTGTCTGCGAGCTTAGTATGACTGTAGGCAGTCTGTCTGCTATTGGGTGGGGTTATGTTCCTGTCTTGTTTGGCTTGATGTATTCAACACTGGAGCTTGCTGGCCTTTGGTTGGAGTTGGATCTTAGTGTTGAGAATGAGACCTCTGGGAGAGCAGTTGATGATTAAAATTACATGGGGTCAGGCGGTCCAACATCCTGGACTCAGCTCTGCTGCCTTAGAGGTCCAGGTCCAACCCCTGACCAGGGTACCAGGACCCTGGAAGCTGCACAGCACAGAGAAAAAGGAGGAAGAAGGAGAGAAAAGAAAAAAAAAAGAAATATAAAAGGAAGAAAGGAAAAGAACAGTCAAATCCCTAAGGCAGTTGTTAAAAGTAACACTAAGAAGTCAAAATCACACAGGGAGATGTACACACTTGCACTTGCAAAAAGTGAAGAAAAGAGAAGAAGAGAAAAAATAAGGAAAAGGAAAAGAAAAAGAGAGAAAATAAAGAAGGGAGTAATCAATCCAATAAACAAACCCACATACAAATATATGAAGGAAAGATTAAACTAACAAATGCATAAAACCAAGAACAAGTCAAACATACCAGGAAGTCCTCCAATACTTCTAGGTAGGTCTCTGCACCTGCTGTGGGGAGCACTGTGGAGAGCTCAGACTGTGATCTGGTATTAGTCCTCTGTATTTGCCCCCACAGTCCACAGTTGCCTCCTAAGTCTACAGCCTCTACTGTAGAAATATTCATCTATTCAGTTGATCCACAGATGCAGGATCTATCAAGCCTATTGTGGGTATTAAATCTGCTCCTCCTGTGGCTTTTTCCCTTTCTCTTCTTTGGTCCTGCAGTCCCCAGGGATAAAATTTGGTTTTGGTCCCTTCTCTGCATGTGGGTTGTTCTCAAGAGTTTGTTCCCTGCCCAGGCAAGAGGGGGTGAAAGAGGGTGAGTTGGTCTTACTTGCAAATTCAGGTCTGATGGAGGGAGGGATATGACAGTCTAGTTGAAATTTGTAGGAGTGCTTGCAGCAGCAGAGGTCAGCCTGAGACTGAGGTATGCCTTGCATTCTTCCACGGAATTTGGTCCTGAACACAGGATCCTTGGCATTGTGAGACTGCATCTGCTGCCTGGAGGGTGTGGCCAATGACGTGCCTTACACACAAGACCCTTGGTGGCCGCTGCAGCAGGATCTGTGTTGTTTTTTTTTTTTTTTTTTAAGCTCTTTATTGGAATATAATTGCTTTACACTCTTGTACCAGTTTTTGAGGTACACCAAAGTCAATCAGATGTATTTATACACATATTCCCATATTCCCTCCCTCCTGCGACTCCCCCCCCACCCTCCCTGTCCCAGCCCTCTAAGGTATCACCGATCATTGAGGTGATCTCCCTTTGTTGTACAGCAACTTCCCACTAGCTGTCTATTTTACAGTTGGTAGTGTAAATATGTCTATGCTACTCTCTCACTTCATCCCAGCTTCCCCTTCGCCCCCTGCCCCTCAGCCTCGTGTCCTCCATTCCATTCTCTGCATCTACATCCTTATTATTGTCTTGTCACTGGTTTATCAGTACCATTTTTTTTAATTCCATATATATGAGTTAGCATATGGTATTCGTTTTTCTCTTTCTGGCATACTTCACTCTATCCACCTCATTACAGACATTTCTCCAAAGAAGACATACAGATGGACAACACACACATGAAAAGATGCTAAACATCATTAATCATCAGAGAAATGCAAGTCAAAACCACAATGAGGTATCACCTCACATTGGTCAGAATGGCCATCATCAAAAAAATCTAGAAACAACAAATGTTGGAGAGGGTGTGGAGAAAAGGGAACTCTCCTGCACTGTTGGTGGGAAAGTAAGTTGGTACAGCCACTATGGAAAACAGTTTGGAGGTGCCTTAAAAAAGTAAAAATAGAACTACCATATGATCCAGTAATCCCACTCCTGGACATATACCCAGAGAATACCATAATCCAAAAAGAAACATGTACCATAACGTTTATTGCAGCACTATTTACAATAGCCAGGACATGGAAGAAACCTAAATGCCCATCAACAGATGAATAGATAAAGAAGATGTGGCACATATATACAATGGAATATTACTCAGCTATAAAAAGGAATGAAATGGAGCTATATGTAATGAGGAGGATCTGTGTTCTGATTTAGCAGCTGTGTGTCATGGCAGTGCTCATAACAGTGTTGCTCTGCAGCCTGTGAGCTTGTGAAGCTGGAAGCACCTCTTGAGCACCCCGAAACAAAGGTCTCCTTCCTCTCTGTCAGGCCCAGGCTTTTCCTCAGACTCCTTCTAAGCTAACTGTGGCACACTTGCCCCCCAGGCTGTTTTCACACAGCCAGCCCCAGTTCTCTCTCTGGCATCTGTTATCTGAAGCCCAAGCCTCGGTGCCCAGCCCCCACCCACCACTGTGGTTAAGTAGACTAGTGTCTCAGGCTGGGGAGTGCTGCTGGGCTGGGATCCTCCTTGCAGGAATCTTTGCACTCTGCCCTCTGTGCACCTGTTGTTGCTCTCTCTTCTGGGAGCTACAAAGCTTCCCCCCATGCATCCCCACCAGTGAGGGGACTTCCTAGTGTGTGGAAGATTTTACCCCTTCACAGCTCCCTCCTAGAGGGCCACGTCTCCTCAGGATTCCTTTGCCCCTTTTTACCCTTTTTTTTTTCTTTTGTGCTACACAGTTATGTGGGGATAGTCTTGCCTTTGTAGAAGTCTGAGGTCCCCTGTCAGCATTTGGAAGGTGTTCTGTAGGAGTTTTTCCACATTCAGATGTATTCTTGATATAGTTGTGGGTAGGAAGGTGATCTCCATGTCTTACTCCTTCACCATCTTCATGTCCCCTCAATTTGTGGATATTGAACCATCCTTGGATCTCTAGGATAAATCCCACTTGATCATGGTGTATGATCCTTGTAATGTGTTTTTTTAAAGTCAGTTTGCTATTATTTTGTTAAGGATTTTTGCATCTGTGTTGATCAGTGACTATGACATATGTTTTTTTCTTTTTTTGTGTGGTGCTGTCGTCTTGTTTTTGTGTCAGAGTGATGCTGGCCTCTTAGAATGAGTTCAAAAGAGTTTCTTCCTCATTTTTTTTGGAATAATTTAAGAAGGATAGGTGTTATTTTTTAATATTTGATAGAATTCACCTGTGGAGCAATCTGGCCCTAGACTTTTCTTTGTTTAGAGTTTTTAAATTACTGATTCAAGTTCATTCCTTGTAAGTGTTCTTTCATATTTTGTATTTCTTCCTGATTAAGTCTTGGGAGATTGTACATTCCTAGGAATTCATCTATTCCTTCTAGGTTGTCCAATTTTTTGCCATATAATTTTTCTAGTAATCTCTTATGATTTGTTTTATGGTGAATAGAAACTTTTTATTTATGTACTCATATTTTGCTTTAATAGCCACTGAAAAACTGTTTCATTTCCTCTCACTGACCCTGCCCATCACTTATGGTGTTGGTTGCAACTCCTTTTTTATTTCAGGTTTTATTTATTTGAGTCTTCTCTCTCTCTTTTCTTGATGAGTCTGCTAATGGTTAGACAAATTTTCAAAAAGTGGGGGACACTTTTATATATTATTATTACCTATAATTAACATGTTGTCCATTAGATCTCCATACATTATTAATCCTGCATAATTGAAACTTTGTATTCTTTGATCAACATCTCATTTTCCCCAAAATTCAGCCCCTAGGAAACACAATTCTACTCTCTGCTTTTATGAGTTCAGCTTTTTTTAGATTCCACATGTAAGTGAGATCATCCAGTATGTTTCATTTTATGTCTGGCTTATTTCACTTATCAAAATGTCTTCCATGTTCATCAATATTGCAAATGGCAGGGATTTTTTGTTTTTTAGATCAGTATTTTATAAATCTGTGTATATGTATATTAATACATAACAATATATGTATAACAATTTCTTTGTCCATTCATCCATTGACTGACAAGATAGTTTTCATATCTTGTCTACTGTGAATAATGCTGCAGTGAACCTGAGAGGGCAGGTAGTGATTTTATTCCCTTTCAATATATCGAGACTTGGGTTTGCTGGATCACTTGGAAGTTTTTGTATAATTTTTTGAGTAAAAGCCATACTCTTTCCCATTACGACTGTACCACTTTACATTCCTACCAACAGTGCACCAGTGTTTCCTTTTCTCCACATCTTCTCAAACACTTATCTCTTATCTTGTTGATATCCATTCTAACAAACGTGAGGTGATATCTCATTATGGTTTCGCTTTGCATTTTCCCGATTACTAGTGATGTTAACCACGTTTTCATCTCTCTGTTGGCCATTTGTAGCTCTGCTTGGAGAAATGTCTGTTTAGGTTCTTTGCTCATTTTTAAATGAGGTTATATTGTTTGTGTTATTGAGTTTAGGTATTATTTATATTTTTGATGCTAATTTATCATCAGATGTATGGTATGCAAATATTTTCTGCCATTCTGTTGTCTTTTTATGGTTTTGGTTGTTTCCTTTGCTAAGCATAAGCTTTTTAGTTGGATTGAAAACCCCTTATCCATTTTGGCTTTTGTTGCTTTTGCTTTTGGGATGATATCCACAATGATAAATGGCTTTTCTCTGTACATTTTCTTCAAGTGGTTTCACAATTTCTGGACTTATGTTTACATTTTTTATCCATTTGAGTTGATTTTTGTATATGGTGTGAGATAAGAGACCAATTTCTTGTTTCTGTATGTGGATATCCAGTTTTCCCAATACCATTTGTTGAAAAGACTGTCTTTTCCCCATCGTTTATTCCTGACAATTTTTTTTCAAACATAATTTGACTAGAATTGTGGATTTATTTCTTGGCTCCATATTCTGTTAATTTACCTATATGTCTTTTTTTTATTTTTTAAACCAGGAATACCTTACTGTTTTGATTTCTGTAGGTTTCAAATGTATTTTGAAATTAGGAATGTTAATGCCTCCACTTCTTTTCTTGCACAAGATTGTTTTGGCAATTTGGGTATTTTTGTGGTTCTATATAAACTTCAGGATTTTTAAGTATTGTCTGTAAAAAAAGTCATATCAATTTTGATAATGCTTGTATTGAGTTTGTAGATCACTTTAGTATGGATTTAAAAAAAATACTAAATCTTACAATCCAGGTATTTGGGATATCTTTCCATTTAGATGTCTTATTTAATTTCTTTCATCTATATTTTATAGTTTTGAGTACATAGATATTTCCCTTCCTTGGTTAAACTTATTCCAAAGTATCTTATTCTTTTTGATGCTGTTGTGAATGGGATTTTTGTCCTCCATTATTCTTTGGATAGTTGGTCTAGCTGAAGGTTTCTCAAATTTTAAAAATATTTTCAGAAAGAAACAACTTCTAGTTTTATCTTTTCTATTATTTTCTTAGTTTCTGTTTTGTATATTTCTGATATGAAGTTTATTATTTCCTTCCTTATGGCAATTTCAGGTTTAATTAATTATTTATTTTCTAGTTCCTTACACTGTTATGTTAGGTTTCCTTAACATAAAATCTGCCTTCTTTATTACATAGGCTTTTATCACTATAACTTTCCTTCTTAGAACTGCTTTTACTGCATTCCATATGTTTTGGCATGCTGTGTTTCCATTTTCATTTTTCTCATGATATCTTTTATTTATGTTTTGATTTCTTCAATGGCCTATTGGTTGTTCAGGATTTTTTATTTTTAATTTCCACATAGTTGTGAATTTTCTAATTTTCCTTTTGACAGTGTTTTCTAGTTATTTATCATTGTGATTGAAAAGACACTTGATATGGTATCAATCTTCTTAAACTTGTTAACATTTCTTTTTGCAGCCTAGCAACATATGGAGACTATTTTGGAGAGTGTCCTATATGTTATCCACCTGTGTGTATGTATTTTGCTGTTTAATAGATCCATATGACATATAGATTTATTCAAATCTCTGTTTCCATATTGAATTTGAAAGGGGGATATTGAAGTCCCCTACTATTGTCATATTGCTGCCTATTTCTCTTCCTTTCAGGTTTGATATTATTTGCTTTATATATTTAAATGCTCCTATATTGCGTGAATATATATTTACAAAGGTTATGTCCTCTTGATTAATTCATTTCTTTTTCTTTATATAATGTCCATCATGGTTTCTTGTTGCAGCTTTGAGTTAAAGTTTATTTTGTCTGATATAACTACATCTGTCCTCTTTTGGTTTCCATTTGCATGAAATACCTTTTTATCCCTTTAGTTTAAGCCTGTGTGTGTCTGTAAACCTGAAGTGAGTCTCTTGTAGGCAACATATAGTTGTGTCTTTTTTATCCATTTAGTTACACTATATCTTTTGATTAGATTACTTACTCTACATTTAAATTAATGATCGATAAATCAAGCCTTACTAATGCCTTATTATGGTTTTCTGGCTATTTTGTAGTGTTCTTGCTCCTTTCTTCCTCTGTAAATGTCTTTCTTTGTGATTGATGATTTTCCATAGTTTAATACATTTATTTCTTTCTAGTTATGTTTTTAGTAGCTACCATAGGCTTTGCTTTGTGATTACCATGAGACTTACATAAAACATCTATAGTTATGTGTATTTAAAGCTGATAACATTTTAACTTCAATTGTCTATGAAAACTATATTGTGTTCCCTCTCAAAATTTTATATAATTGATGTCTCAATTTATATCTTTTTATATTGTGCATTCAACAAATTATTGCAATATCATTTTATATGTTATTGTCTTCTAATTTTATGCTAATTGAAAGTACTTTTAAAAAACACCAAGCAACACTTCCTGAATCCCATTATATATTTGACTTTACCTGTGAGTTTCATAATTTTGACTGTTTCCATTGGGTTTCTTAGTGTCTTTTGTATCATCTTTGTAGATTCCACATATAAGTGATACCATATGATATTTGTCTTTCTCTGTCTGACTTACTTCACTTAGAATGATAATCTCTAGATCCATGCATGTTGTTGCAAATGGCGTTGTTTAATTCTTTATGACTAATATTCCATTGTATATACGTAACACATCTTCTTTATCTATTCACCTGTCAATGGACATTTTGGTTGCTTCCATGTCTTGGCTATTGTAAATGGTGTTGCAATGAATATTGTGGCTCATGTATCTCTTTGAATTATGGTATTCTCCAAATATATGCCCAGGAGTGGAATTGCTGGATCATAATGTAGCTCTATATTTAGCTTTTTAAGAAACCTCCATACTGTTCTCCATAGTGGCTGTATCAATTTACTTTCCCACCACAGTGTAGAAGCATTCCCTTTTCTCCACACCCTCTCCAGCATTTATTGTTGGTAGATTTTTAGTTTTATAATTGTCATTCTGACTAGGGTGAGGTGAAACCCCTTTTTAGTTTTGATTTGTGTTTCTCTAATAATTAGTGCTGCTGAGCATCTTTTCATGTACTTTTTGGCCATCTGTATGTCTTCCTTGGAGAAATGTCTATTTAGATCTTCTGCTCATTTTTTGATTGAGGTTTTTTTTTAATATTGAGTTGCATGAGCTCTTTGTATATTTTGGAGCTTATTCCCTTGTGGGTCACATCGTTTGCAAATATTTTCTCCCATTCTGTGGCTTGGCTTTTTGTTTTGTTTATGATATCCTTGCTGTGAAAAAGATTTTGAGTTTAATTACATTCCATTTTTTATTTTTGTTTTTGTTTCCATTACTCTGGGAGATGGTTAGAAAAAGATCTTTCTGCAATTTATGTCAAAGAGCTTTCTGCCTATATTTTCCTCTAAGTGTTTTATACTATTGGGTCTTACATCTCAGTCTTTAATCCATTTTTAGTTTATTTTTGTGAATGGTGTTAAGGAGTGTTCTAATTTCCTTCTTTTGCATGTAGCTGTACAGTTCTCCCAGCACCATTTATCAAAGAGAATGTCTTTTCTCCATTGTATATTCTTGCCTCCTTTGTGGTAGATTAATTGTTTACAGGTGCATGGGTTTACTTTTGGGCTTCCTATCCTGATTCATTGATGTATACATCTGTTTTTGTGCCCGTGTAATACTGTTTTGATTATTGTTGCTTTGTAGTATACTCAACTCAGGGAGCCTGATTCCTCCAGCTCCCTTTTTCTTTCTCAATTTTGATTTGGCTATTCAGGGTCTTTTGTGTCTCCATACAAATTTTAAGATTTTTTTCTATTTTTGTGAAAAATGCCCTTGGTAGTTTGATAGGGATTGCATTGAATCTGTAGATTGCCTTGGTTAGTATAGTCATTTTAACAATATTGATTCTTCCAATCCAAGAACATGGTATATCTTTCCATATGTTTTTGTATTCTTCAATTTATTTCCACGGTGTCTTATATTTTTCAGAGTACAGTTCTTTTGCCACCTTAGGTAGTTTTATTCCTGGGTATTTTATTCCCCTTGATGCAAAGGTGAATGGGATTGTTTCCTTAATTTTTCTTTATTATTTTTGTTCTTAGTGTATGGAAATGCAGTGGATTTCTGTATATTAATTTTGTATCCTGCGCTCTTACTGAATTCATTGATGAGCTCTAGTAGTTTTCTGGTAGCATCTATAAGGTTTTCTATGTATAGTCATATCTTGTCACCTGCAAACAGTGACAGTTTTAATTCTTCTTTTGCAATTTGGATTTCTTTTATTACTTTTTCTTCTATGATTGCTGTGGCAAGGATTCCAAAACGATGTTGAATACTAGTGGTGAGAGTGGACATCCTTGTCTGTTCCTGATCTTAGAGGGAATGCCTTCAGTTTTTCACCATTGAGAATAATGTTTGCTTTGGGTTTGTCATATATGGCCTTTATTATGTTGAGGTAGGTTCCCTCTATGCCCTCTTTCTGGAGAGTTTTTATTACATATGGGTGTTGAATTTTGTCAAAAGCTTTTTCTGCATCTATTGAGATGATCATATGGTTTTTATTCTTCAATTTGTTAATGTGGTGTGTCACACTGATAGATTTACATATGTTGAAGAGTCTTTGCATTCCTGGGATAAATCCCACTTGATCATGGTGTATGATCCTGTTAATGTGTTGTTGGATTCAGTTTGCTGGTATTTTGTTAAAGATTTTTGAGTCTGTGTTCATAAGTGATATTGGTCTGTAATTTTCCTTTTTTGTGGTGAACAGTAAGTCCCCTATATACAAACCTTTAAGTAGCGAACTTTCAAAGATGCAAATATGCATTCACATGTCCAATCAGGTAAGTTAGTTCACATGTTTGGCATATATTGTCATGTGCATGCATCTTCTACAAGCGGTTGTGCTTTTGTGTACTTAGCTGTACAGTACTGTATAGAATACAGCAGTACAGGATATTTATTTCAAGCCCAGGATATCTGGAAGCAAGCGTAAAAGCAGTGGTGTTGTAGCTGGTACTGCTAAGAAGCACGAAGCGATAACGTTGGAAAAAAAAGTGAAAATAATTGAGAGAGTGCAGCGAGGTAAAAGATGGTAGACATCACTCATTCTTATAACATGAATTGTTCAATCATCAGCACAACTCTAAAGAACAAGCACAAGATCATGGAACATGTGAAGTCTGCTGTCTCTATGATGTTGACAATAATATTGAAGAAGGGTGGAAAAGTAATGGAGAAGATGGAGAAACTTCTCAGTGTGTGGATGCAGGATCGGCATCAGTGTTGAGTCCCACTCAGCTTAATGCTGATTTAAGAGAAACCTAAAAGCCTTTATGAAGACTTGAAGAAGAGACAAGGCAAAGAATCAGAGGGTGCATATTTTAATGCCAGCCATGGCAGGTTTCATTGGTTCAAGGTGAGGGCCAACCTTCACAATGTAAAAGTAAGTGGTGAGACAGTGAGTGCAGATAGGGTAGCTGCCCAAGAATTTCCTGAAATGCTTCAGGAAAAACATCAGTAATGAGGAAATGTTGATGCCAGACTATAAAGCAACAAATGATAGGATAACTCTGTTGTTTGTTGACAATGCTTCCAGCAATATGAAGCTGATACACAGGTCATTTTCCAGGACTGGTTTTTCTACCACTTTGTCCCAGAAGTAGAGAAATAGTGTTTGGAGAAGAACGTCCCATTCTACATTATTTTGCTTCTTGACAATGCTTCAGGCCACTCCTCATTTATGGGCGACTTTCATACCAATGTCAAAGTAGTGCATCTGACACCGAATACTGTGTTACTCATCCAACCTATGGACAAGGGAGTTTTAGTGATTTTCAAGAAATATTATTTACATCACACTTTCATCAGGCAGTAAAGGTGAGTGACAAATCACAAACAAACTTGCAACAATTTTGGAAGGACTGTAATATCTACAGGGCTATAAAAAGTTGACTTTGCTAGGCATGAGGTTATGGCCATAATAATGAATGCAGTTTGGAAGAACTTTTGCCTGCAGTTTGTTCAGGATTTTCATAGATTTGAGAAGCTGGATGAGGAGTCCAAAGAGGTCTTCAGCAACTTAGTGACCTTCAGTGAGAACCAGGAGCTAGATCTGCAAGGAGTCAACTTCATTGAACTCCTTACTGTGCAACATGAGGAGCTTACTAATTAAGATCTGACAGAATTGGACCAGAGAAAAGACAAAGAGAGACAAGAGGAACAAGTAACTCAGAAAATAAAAGTTTCACAATGCAGGAAACGGCAAGGTATTTGTTTTTATTATATTTATTTTTATTTTTTATTTTTTTATTTTTATTTTTTATTATATTTGGGGGTACACCAGGTTCAATCACCTGTTTTTATACACATATCCCCGTATTCCCTCCCTTCCTTGACTCCCCCTCCTCGAGTCCCCCCCACCCTCCCACCCCAGGCCTCTAAGGCATCTTCCATCCTAGAGTTAGACTCCCTTTGTTATACAACAACTTCCCACTATTTTACAGTTGGTAGTATATATATGTCTGTGCTACTCTCTCGCTTCATCTCAGTTTCCCATTCACCCCCCGCCCCCTCCCATACCTCGAGTTCTCCAGTCCATTCTCTGTATCTGCATCCTTGTTCCTGTCACTGAGTTCATCAGTACAATTTTTAGATTCTGTATATGTGAGTTAGCATACAATATTTGTCCTTCTCTTTCTGACTTACTTCACTCTATATGACAGATTGTAGTTCTATCCACCTCACTACATATAGCTCCATCTCATCCCTTTTTATAGCTGAGTAATATTCCATTGTATATATATGCCACATCTTCTGTATCCATTCATTTGTTGATGGGCATTTAGGTTGCTTCCATGTACTGGCTATTGCAAATAGTGCTGCAATAAACATGATGGTACAAGTTTCTTTTGGGATTATGGTTTTCTTTGGGTATATGTCCAGGAGTGGGATTACTGGAACATATGGTAGTTCTATTTGTAGTTTTTTAAGGAACCTCCAAATTGTTTTCCACAGTGGCTGTACCAACTTACAGTCCCACCAACAGTGCAGGAGACTTCCCTTTTCTCCACACCCTCTCCAACAATTGTGGTTTCCAGACTTTGTGATGATGGCCATTCTGACCAATGTGAGGTGATACCTCATTGTGGCTTTGACTTGCATTTCTCTGATGATGAGTGATGTTGAGCATCTTTTCATGTGTTTGTTGGCCATCTGTATGTCTTCTTTGCAGAAATGTCTATTTAGGTCTTCTGCCCATTTGTGGATTGGGTTATTTGCTTTTTTGGTATTAAGCTTCGTGAGCTGCTTGTATATTTTGGAGGTTAATCCTTTGTGCGTTGTTTCATAGGCAATTATTTTTTTCCCATTCTGAGGGTTGCCTTTTAGTCTTGTTTATGGTTTCTTTCGCTGTGCAAAAGCTTTTAAGTTTCAAGAGGTCCCACTTGTTTATTCTTGATTTTCTTTCCATGATTCTAGGAGGTGGGTCAAAAAGGATCTTGCTTTGATGTATGTCATAGAGTGTTCTGCCTATGTTTTCCTCTAGGAGTTTTATAGTGTCTGGCCATACATGGAGGTCTTTAATCCATTTGGAGTTTATTTTTGTGTATGGTGTTAGGAAGTGTTCTACTTTCATTCTTTTACATGTTGCTGTCCAATTTTCCCAGCACCACTTATTGAAGAGGCTGTCTTTTTTCCATTGTATACTCATACCTCCTTTGTCAAAGATAAGGTGCCCATATGTGTTTGGGCTTACTTCTGAGTTCCCTATTCTATTCCATTGATCTTCCTTTTGATTTTTGTGCCAGTACCATACTGTCTTGATCACTATGGCTTTGTAGTATAGTTTGAAGTCAGGAAGCCTGATTCCACCAACTCCATTTTTCCTTCTCAAGATTGCTTTGGCTATTCGGGGTCTTTTGTGTTTCCACACAAATCGTAAGATTTCTTGCTCTACTTCTGTGAGAAATGCCATTGGTAATTTGATGGGGATTGCATTGAATCTGTACAATGTTTTGGGTAGTACAGTCATTTTCACGATGTTGATTCTTCCAATCCAGGAACATGGTATGTCCCTCCATCTGTTTGTATCTTCTTTGATTTCTTTCATCAATGTCTTAAAGTTTTCTGCATACAGATCTTTTGCCTCCTTAGGCAGGTTTATTCCTAGGTATTTTATTCTTTTTGTTGCAATGGTGAATGGGAGAGATTCCTTAATTTCTCTTTCTGCTCTTCCGTTGTTAGTGTATAGGAATGCAAGAGATTTCTGTGCATTAATTTTGTATCCTGCTACTGTACTAATCTCGTCAATTAGTGCTAACAGTTTTCTGGTAGAGTCTTTAGGGTTTTCTATATATAATATCATGTCATCTGCAAAGAGTGACAATTTTACTTCTTCTTTTCCAATTTGGATTCCTTTGATTTCTTTTTCTTCTCTGATTGCTGTGGCTAAAACTTCCAAAATTATGTTGAATAATAGTGGGGAGAGTGGACACCCTTGTCTTGTTCCTGTTCTTAGAGGGAATTCTTCCAGTATTTCCCCATTGAGAACAATGTTGGCTTTTGGTTTTTCATATATGGCTTTTATTATGTTGAGGTAATTTCCTACTATGTCCATTTTCTGGAGAGCTTTTATCATAAATGGATGTTGAACATTGTCAAAAGCTTTTTCTGCATCAATTGAGATGATCATATGGTTTTTATCCGTCAAGTTGTTGATATGATGTATCACGTTGTTTGATTTGCATATATTGAAGAATCCTTGCATCCCAGGGATAAACCCCACTTGATCATGGTGTATGATTTTTTTAATGTGCTGTTGGATACGGTTAGCTAGTATTTTGTTGAGGATTTTTGCATCTGTATTCATCAGTGATACTAGTCTGTAGTTTTCTTTTTTTGTGACATCTTTGCCTGGTTTTGGTATGAGGGTGATGGTAGCCTCGTAAAATGAGTTTGGGAGTGCTCCACCTTCTGCAATATTTTGGACGAGTTTGAGAAGGATAGGTGTTAACTCTTCTCAAAATGTTTGATAGAATTCACCTGTGAACCCATCTAGCCCTGGGCTTTTGCTTGTTGGGAGATTTTTAATCACTGCCTCAATTTCTGTACTTGGGATTGGTCTGTTCATGGTTTCTATTTCTTCCTGGTTCAGTCTTGGAAGATTGTATTTTTCTAAGAATGTATCCATTTCTTCCAGGTTCTCCAATTGATTGGCATATAGTTGCTTGTAGTAGTCTCTCATGATCTTTTGTATTTCTGAGGTGTCTGTTGTGACTTCTCCTTTCTCATTTCTAATTCTGTTGCTTTGCATCTTCTCCCTTTTTTTCTTGATGTGTCTGGCTAATGGTTTATCAATTTTGTCAATCTTCTCAAAGAACCAGCTTTTAGTTTTATTTATTTTTGCTATGGTTTCCTTCCTTTCTTTTTCATTTATTTCTGCTCTGATCTTTATGATTTCTTTCCTTCTGCTCACTTTGGGGTTTCCTTGTTCTTCTTTCTCTAGTTGTTTTAGGTGTAAGGTTAGGTTGTTTATTCAATCATTTTCTTGTTTCTTAAGGTAGGACTGTATTGCTATAAACTTCCCTCTTAGAACTGCTTTTGCTGCATCCCATAGGTTTTGGGTTGTTGTGTTTTCGTTGTCATTTGTTTCTAGAAATATTTTATTTCCTCTTTGATTTCTTTAGTGAGTCCTTGGTTGTTTAAGAGTGAATTGTTTAGCCTCCATGTGATTGTATTTTTTGCAGTTTTTTTCCTGTAATTGATATCTAGTCTCATGGTGTTGTGGTCTGAGAAGATGCTTGATATGATTTCAATTTTCTTGAATTTTCTGAGGTTTGATCTGTGACCCAAGATGTGATCTATCCTGGAAAATGTTCCGTGTGCACTTGAGAAGAAAGTGTAGTCTGTCGTTTTTGGATGGAATGTCCTATAAATATCAATTAAGTCGAGATGGTCTAATGTGTCATTTAAAGCTTGTGTGTCTTTATCTATTTTCTGTTTGGATGATCTGTCCATTGATGTAAGTGGGGTGTTCAAGTCTCCCACTATTATTGTGTTACTGTCGATGTCCCCTTTTATAGCTGTTAGCATTTGCCTTATGTATTGAGGTGCTCCTATATTGGGGGCATAGATATTTACCATTGTGATATGTTCTTCTTGAATGGATCCCTTGATCATTAGGTAGTGTCCTTCCTTGTCTCTTTAAATGGTCTTTACTTTCAAGCCTAATTTGTCTGATATGAGTATTGCTACTCCAGCTTTCTTTTGACTTCCATTTGCATGGAATATCTTTTTCCATCCCTTTACTTTCAGTCTATGTGTATCCCTTGGTCTGAAGTGGGTTTCTTGTAGGCAGCATATAGAAGGGTCTTGTTTTTGTATCCATTCAGCCAGTCTGTGTCTTTTGGTTGGAGCATTTCATCCATTTACATTTAAAGTGAGTATTGACATGTGTGTTCCAATTACCATTTTGTTAATTGTTTTGGGTTTGTATTTGTAGGTGTTTTCCTTTTCTTGTGTTTCCTACTTAGAGAAGGTCCTTTAGCACTTGTTGTAAGGCTGGTTTGGTGGTGCTGAATTCTCTTAACTTTTGCTTGTCTGGAAAGCTTTTGATTTCTCCCTCAAATCTGAATGAGATTCTTGCTGGTTAGAGTATTCTTGGCTGTAGGTTTCTCTCTTTCAGGACTTTCAGTATATCCTGCCATTCCCTTCTGGCCTGCAGAGTTTCTGTAGAAAGGTCAGCTGTTATCCTGATGGGTTTTCTCTTATATGTTGTTTGTTGCTTTTCTCTTGCTGCTTTTAATATTTTTTCTTTGTGCTTAATTGTCGTTAGTTTGATTAATATGTGTCTTGGTGTATTTCTCCTTGGGTTTATTCTGTATGGGACTCTCTGTGCTTCTTGGACTTGGTTCATTATTTCCTTTCCTATGTTGGGGAAGTTTTCCACTAGAACCTCTTCAAATATTTTCTCAGACCCTTTCTTGTTTTCTTCTTCTTCTGGGATGCCTATAATTCGAATGTTGGTACGTTTAAGGTTATCACTGAGGTCTCTGAGACTGTCTTCTAGTCTTTTTATTCTTTTTTCTTTTTCCTGCTCTGTGGCATTTATTTCCCCCATTCTGTCTTCCAACTAACTTATTCATTCTTCAGCCTCAGTCATTCTGCTGGTTATAGCATCTAGAGTATTTTTAATTTCAGTTATTTTGTTATCCATTGCTGTTTGTTTTTCTGAGTTCTTATGAACTTTTTCTTGTACTTTCTCTATTTTGTTATCGAGATTTTATATCATTTTTACTATCATTACTCTAAATTCTTTTTCAGGCATTTTTCCTATTTCCTTCTCATTTATTTGGTCTTGTGGGGTTTTTTTCCTGCTCCTTTGCCTGCATGGTGTTTCTTTGTTTCCTCATGGTTGTCCAAACTTTTGGGGTTGCTTGTCCTGGCGATAGAGGTGTTTATAGAAAACTGTCCAAGCCTCAGACTAATGTCCAAGTATTGGGTTAAACAAATATTCAGTGTAGGAAACACATACATGTATAAGACACACAATTACTGAATCCATTAGGACATAAGGCTCTAGAAAGACCTGACAGAACCCCAGTGTGCTATCAGATATTCAAAGAGAAACCCAACAGAACTTGACAACTGAAACAGAACAAATCAGAGACAAAAGCAAAAGCAAACAAACAAACAAATAGCACCTTACACATACAAACATTATTCCAGGGAGATTTTGTAAGCTAGGATCAAATATAGAAAAGAGCCAGAGTACCACCAGAGAGAATGGAGATTCTCAGAATGTAATTAGACAACTGTACTAGGAACTAAGATAAGGACAAAAACCTAATATTATATATCAAGGTGGTGCATCACCTGTAGAATAGAGCAAGGAGTCTGAGCAGATCGATAGTGTTGCTTATAAGTATGTTAAGATAAAATAAACTTAAAATGGATGGAAGAAAGGGGAACAGAAGATTGTACTGTGGTTTGAAATATGCAAATAAAAAGAAAGGAATAGAAATGTATAAAAGATAGGGATGAAAGGAAAGTATGAGAGATATATTGTCCGTACTACCAAAAACTTAGCTAGATATAGAAGTATATAAAAAGGCAAAAAATAAAAAAAGTAAAAAATATCTTTAAACAATTATGTTATAAAACTTGTGGATCACTTAGGGCTAAGATCATATTTAATAAAGAAAAAAAAAAAGAGAGAGAGAGAAAAAGAAAAAGAAAATCCAGAACTGATCCCACAATGGACCAGTTCAATAGGTATTGATACTACTATTTCTGTTTCCTTAGCGTCTCAGCTGTAAGTGTCCTTCTCCTTTCCTTGGGTTTTTTTGCGATATTCTGTGACCAGCAGAGGTTCCTTTATTGTTCGTCTGTAAGCCTCGGTGTGTGGGGAGGGAGAGGGTACAATAGTAGCTCCTTCTCCTGGGAGTGGGTGAACAGTGGTGCACTGTTGTTTCAGTCAGGCTTGGAGGTGCCTGTTGCAGAGGCATGCTGGTGGCTCAGGCGTAAACAGAAAGTCTTAGAGTTGGGCCTCTCTCAGGGTTTTTTTTTTTTCTTTTTGATGCTGTTGTTGTTGTTGTTGTTGTTTTTCTCTCAGCAGCCTCCCTGCTGCTGGTGTTGCAAGCGGTTTTAATCTAGCCCCACCCAAGTGCCTGAGGGTGCTTGTTATCCCTGAGCACCTTAGGTGGCCCAGGGGCGTCTCTCCACTGCCTGTTGCATTGCAGAGGCACCAAAAGAGAGAGAGAGACTATGCGCACGGCTCCTCCCCCCCACCCGTGAGCCTGCAGCCTCCAGCCGCCATCATGGCCGGGCAGCTCTCAGGGACGGGCACTCCTCTCCGCTGACCTCCTCCCTCCTGTCCTCTCGGTCCGTCACCCTACCGGCAGCAATGTTTCTCACCCTGAACCAGCTCTCCGGCTCCCATGCTCCCGCTCCCGGACCCTCCGTTCAGCCGCGGATCAATGTCTCGGTCCGGGAACGCTGAGCTGTGCTGTGGACCCTCTGCATGTTTCTCACTCCCTCCCATCTGCCGCAGCTCTGCCACTTCACCCTCTTTGAGCCCTCTTAGATGCCTCCTTACCAGATATGTTGGGCTCCCCGCAGCCCTTTCTGGTGTCCGACGCCTTCTGCTGGTGTTCAGCTGGTTCTCTGTGGGAATTACTGCATCCTTCCGTGCATTCCCAAAGCATCTGTGGAGAGGGATGCACTCCACATCTCTCTACTTTGCTGCCATCTTTTCTTCAGGTATTTTCTTTATCTGAGGTGGCACTGTTAGTTTTTTGAGGCACAGGACCATAATGTAAAACAGTACACAAAGGTTGCAGCAGCCATTCAGAATGCAATCCAGTTCTACCCTGTCATCTATGATGAGATAAAGAAAAAAAAAAAAAAAGAGCTACTACTCAGACACCACTGGATCATTTTTTCAATATGGTAAATAGAATTGAATCAAGCTCTACCATCTTCCACCTCCTCTCCCTCCTCCAGTCAGTAACTCTTCCTGACTGTTCACTCGATGCCAGCCCCTGTATGCCAGCTGTTGTATCGTACTACTGCACTTTTAAATGTGCAGTAATACGGTACAACAATTGTGGTGCGTGGGCTCCTCATTGCCATGACTTCTCTTGTTGTGGAGCATGGACTCTAGGCACATGGGCTTCAGTAGTTGTGGCACATGGGCTCAATAGTTGTGGCTCTTGGGCTCTAAAGTGCAGGCTCAGTAGTTGTGGCTCATGGGCTTAGTTGCTCCACGGCATGTGGGATCTTCCTGGAGCAGGAATTGAACCATGTCCCCTGCATTGGCAGGTGGATTCTTAACCACTGCACCACCTAGGAAGCCCTGTCTTCATTTTTTTTTTTCATTTTTTTTCTTTCTTCTCTTCAATGGCAGTAATTACCACCATTCTGTCTTCCAGATCACTTATCCATCTTTCTGCCTCAGTTATTCTGCTAGTGTATTTTTCATTTCAGTTATTGTATTGCTTATCTCTGTTTGTTTTGTTCTTTAATTCTTCCAGGTTTGTTAAACTTTTCTTGTATCTTTTCAATCTCTGCATCCAGTCTTTTTCATAGTCCAGGACCATCTTCCCTATCATTATTCTGAATTATTTTTCTGGAAGTTTACCTATCTCCACCTTTATTTAGCTATTTTTCTGGGGTTTTATCTTGTTCCATCATCTGGTACAAAATCTTTTGCCTTTTCATTTTCTCTATCTTTCTGTGGCTGTGGTTTTCTTTTGCAGGTTACAGGATTACAGTTCTTCTTGATACTGCTATCTGCCCTCTGGTGGGTGAGGCTATCTAAGAGGCTTGTGCATGCTTCCTGATGGGATGGACTGGTGGTGGGTAGAGCTGGGTGTTCCTCTGGTGGGCAGAGCTCAGTAAAACTTTAATCCACTTGTCTCCTGATGGGTGAGGTTGAGTTCCCACCCTGTTGGTTGCCAGCACTGGAGCTTCTAGGCTCTTTGACAGGGTTAATGGTGCATTCTGGGATGTCTCAGGCCAATGAGTTCTTCCCAAAACCCCCAATGCCAGTGTCCCCATCCCTACAGTGTGCCACAGCCACCTCCTGCCTCTGCAGGTGATCCTGCAACACCAGCAGGTAGGTCTGGTTCTGTCTGCTCTGGGGTCACTTCTCCTTCCCCTGGGTCCTAGTGCACACACTACTTTTTGTGTGCTTTCCAAGAATGGAGTCTTTGTTTCCCCACGTCTTGAGGAAGTCCTGCAATCAAATTCCACTGGCCTTCAAAGTCTGATTCTCTGGGGGTTCCTCCTTCCATTGCCAGATCCCCAGGTTGGGAAGCCTGATGTGGAGCTCAGAACCCTCACTCCCATCAGTGGAATTTTGTCACATAATTGTGAGTCACCCATCCAGCAGTTATAGGAATTTATTTTATCATGATTGCACCCCGCCTACCTTCTCATTGCAGCTTCTCCTTTGTCTCTGGGTGTGGAGTGTCTTTTTTGGTGAGTTCCAGTGTCCTCCGATTGATGTTTGTTCAGCAGTTAGTTGTGATTCCAGTGCTCTTGCAAGAAGGAGTAAGTGCACGTCCTTCTACTCCACCATCTTTGCCACAGTTTGCTCTCAGTCAAGGAAGAATACTGAGAGGATTGGCAAGACTGAGTAGCCTAAGGGCAGCTAGGAGCAGAAAAAAAGGGTCAGCGTTCAGAGTGACTGGGCACAGGACTCAACAAAGGAGAATGGATTCTATTAACGGCATTGCAGACTCCATCCAAGAGATCTTCTCATAAACCTCATAAAACATATCACCAGCAGATCCACCTCTAACAAGGTTATGTGCATCTCAAGTACTTCCTTTCCATAAGCAGTGCTCCACATATGTCAGCATCTGCAGATTGTGCATGTACATTTGCAGACAGCTGGCTCAACTGTGCTAGTTTGGGAGGAGATGCATAACCTTGAATACTTCAGATAATTGTATAGGGAAAATAAAAAAGTTCTCATATCTGGCCTGGATTGGGAACATCAAGAGAAAGCATACTATTTAAAGATTTGACCATCAGAAGGCAACGTTAGGAATAGAGAAGATGTATCCATGGAAAGGGTGAAAAAGATTTCCAAAATATCTATGTGACTGGTGAAGATCTTTTGTTCCTGAAACCTGTCAGTATTTTGGAAGAGGTAACTACATCTTCAAACGTAAGCACAGCACCTCAGTACTTAAAGAAACAGGGAAAAAAAGAAACATGACAACACAAAAGGAACACAATAATTTTCCTGAAACCAAACTCAAAGAAATGGAGATCTATGAATTACCTGACACACAATTAAAAATAGTTGTTTCAAGGAATATCAGCAAGCAACAAGGAAGCAAAGATAAACAACTCAAATAAATAAGAAAAACCAATAGATGAAGAAAACTATAAGTTCAACAAAGAGAAGAAAATTATAAAAACAAACCAAATTCCCGGAGTGGAGCAATCAATCATTGAACTAAAAAAAGGAGCAAAGAGCTTCAAAAGTAGGCTCAAACAGAAGAGAGAATCTGTAAACTCAACAATAGGTCATTTAAGAAGGTTGGAGACAAGATGGCAGAGTAGAGAGACTTGAACTCACCTTTTCTACAGAAACACCAAAATCACAACTAACTGCCAAACCACCACCAACAAAAAGAATGGAACCTACCAAAAAAGATTCTACTTCCGAAGACAAAGAAGAAGCCACAATGAGATGGTAGTAGGGGCACACTGATGATGCAATCAAATCCCATACTTGCTAAGTGGGCAACCCACAAACTGGAAAATAATTATATTGCAGAAGTTCTCCCACAGGAGTGAGAGTTCTGAGCCCTGAATCAGACTCCCAAACCTGGGGGTGTGGCATGAGCAGGAGGAGCCCCCAGAGCATTTGACTTTAATTGCAGGAGCTCCACAGGTCTGGAGTAAACAGAAACTCCACTCTTGGAGGGTGTATACAAGGTCTCATATGCACGAGGAATCAGGAAAAAAAGCAGTGAATTCATAGGAGCCTGGGCCAGACCTTCCTGCTGATCTTGGAGGGCCTCCTGAGGAGGTAAGGGGTGGCTATGGCTCACTGTAGGAACAAGGACACTGGTGGTAGAGGTACTGGGGAGTACTCATTGGCATGAGCTCTCCTGGAGGCCACCCTTTTGATACCAAGACCTGGCCCCACCCAACAGCCTGCAGGCACCAGAGCTGGGATGTCTGGGGCCAAACAATCAACAGGGTGGAACACAATACAATGCATCAGCAGACAGGGTGCTTAAAATTTCCCTGACCAACAGACACCTCTAAACACGTCCCATGACACAGCCCTGCCCACCAGAGGGATAAGATCCAGCTCCATCCAACCTGTGGGTAGGCACCAGTCTCTCACACCAGGAAGCCTGCACAAGCATCTTTAACCAACCTCATTCATCAGGGGGCAGACACCAGAAGTGAGAGGAACTACAACCTTGCAACCTGTGGAACAGAAATGTCAATCACAGAAAGTCAGACAAAATGAGATTGCAGAGGAATATGTTTCAGAGAAGGAGTCATGGGATGGAGAGGATATGAGGATATATGTATAAATACAGCTGATTCACTTTATTGTACATCATAAACTGGCACAACAGTATAAAGCAATTACACTCCAATAAAGGGTTAAAAAAAAACAGAAGAACAACTAAGTGAAGTGGAGATATACAAACTGAAAAAGAATTCAGAGTAATAATACTAAAGATGTTAAAAGATCTCAGAAAAAGAATGGAGACACAAACTGAGAAGATATAAGAAAGGTTTAACAAAGAGCTAGAAGATATACAATCAAACAAAGATGAGGTATATAATAACTGAAATGAAAAATACACTGGAAGGAATCAATAAGAGAATAAATGAAGCATAAAACTGGATAAATGAGCTTTAAGACATAGTGGTGGAAATCATTGTCATGGAACAGAATAAAGAAAAAAAATAATGAAAAGAATGAGGACAGTTTAAGAGACTTCTGGGAAAACATTAAATTCACCAACATTCACATTATAGGGATCCCAGAAGGAGAAAAGACAGAGGAAGGACCTGAGAAAATATTTGAAGACCTGATGGCTGAAAAATTCCCTAACATGGGAAAGGAAACAGTCACTGAAGTCCAGGAAGCTTAGATAATGCCCAAAAGAATGAACCCAAGGAGGAACATGCAAAGATACATATTAATCAAATTGACAAAATTTAAAGACAAAGAGAAAATATTGAAAGCAACAAGGCAAAAGAAACAAATAACATACATGGGAATCCCCATAAGGTTATAAGCTGATTTGTCAGCAGAAACTCTCCAGGCCAGAAGGGAATGGCACAACATAGTTAATGCAATGAAAGGGAAAAACCTACCACCAAGAATATTTTAACCAGCAAGGCTCTCATTCAGATTCGATGGGGAAATCAAAAGCATTACAGACAAGCAAAAGCTAACAGAATTCAGCACCACCAAACCAGCTTTACATCAAATGCTAAAGGAATTTCTCCAGGCAGAAAAGAAAAGGCCACAACTATAAAAAAGATAATCACAAATGGAAAAGCTCACCAGTAAAGGAAAACATACAGTAAAGGTGGGAAATCATCCATACATAAAAGAATATCAAAACAAGCAATCGTGAGAAGAGTATAAATGCAAGATATTGTAAATTCATTTGAAACTAAAAAAACAGCAACTAAAAACATTCTTGTTTGTGTGTGTATATATATATGTGTGTATATATATATATATATATATATAGCCATATATAGACTGTCATAACAAAACCTTATTGTAACTGCAAACCAAAAATCTACCATACATACACACAAAAAAGGAAAAGGAATCCAAACACAACACTAAATGTAGTCATCAAATCACAAGAGAAGAGAACAAAAGAGGGAGAGAAGAAAAAAGAACTAAAAACAACTCCAACCAATTTAAAAGTGGCAACAAGAATATACATATGAGGAGAAAAAGATGGCGGCGAAGTAGAGAGACGTGGAGTGCATCCCTCTCCACAGATGCATTGGGAATGCACAGAAGGACGCAGTCATTCCCACAGAGAACCAGCTGAACACCAGCAGACGGCCTCGGACACCAGAAAGGGCTGCGGGGAACCTGACATAGCCGGTAGGGAGGCATCTACGAGGGCTCAAAGAGGGTGAAGCGGCGGAGCTGTGGCAGACGGGAGGGAGTGAGAAACATACGGAGGGTCCGCAGCACAGCTCAGCGTTCCCGGACCGAGACATTGATCCGCGGCTGAACGGAGGGTCCAGGAGCGGGAGCGTGGGAACCGGAGAGCTGGTTCAGGGGGAGAAACATTGCTGCCGGTAGGGTGACGGACCGAGAGGACAGGAGGGAGGAGGTCCGCGGAGAGGAGTGCCGGTCCTTGAGAGCTGCCCGGCCATGATGGCGGCTGGAGACTGCAGGCTCCCGGGCGGGGGGGAGGAGCCGCGCGCATAGCCTCTCCCTCTCTTTCGGTGCCTCTACAACAGGCAGCGGAGAGACGCCCTGCGGGGCCACCTAAGGCGCTCAGGGATAACAAGCACCCTCAGGCGCTCGGGCGGGGCTAGATTAAAACTCCTTGCAATGCCAGCAGCAGGGAGGCTGCCGAGAGAAAAAAAAAAACCAGCATCAAAAAGAAAAAACCCTGAGAGAGGCCCAACTCTAAGACTTTCTGTGTACGCCTGAGCCACCAGCACCCTCTGCAACAGGCACCTCCAAGCCTGACTGAAGCAACAGTGCGCCACTGCTCACTCACTCCCAGGAGAAGGAGCCACTATTGCACCCTCTCCCTCCCCACACACCGAGGCTTACAGACGAACAATAAAGGAACCTCTGCTGGTCACAGAATAACGCAAAAAAAAAAAAAAAAACCCAAGGCAAGGAGAAGGACACTTACAGCTGAGACGCTAAGGAAACAGAAATAGTAGTATCAATACCTATTGAACTGGTCCATTCGGGGATCATTTCTGGATTTTTTTTTTCTTTCTCTCTTTTTTTTTTTTTTTTTTGATTTATTAAATACGATCTTAGCCCTAAGGGATCTACAAGTTTTAAAACATAATTTTTTAAGGATATTTTTTACTCTTTTTTTTTTTTTTTTTTTTTGCCTTTTTATATACTTCTATATCTAGCTAAGTTTTTGGTAGTACGGACAAAATATCTTTCATACTTTCCTTTCATCCCTTTCTTTTATACACTTCTATTCCTTTCTTTTTATTTGCATATTTCAAACCACATTACGCTCTACTGTTCCCCTTTCTTCCAGCCATTTTAAGTGTATTTTATCTTAACATACTTATAAGCAACACTATCGGTCTGCTCAGACTCCTTGCTCTATTCTCCAGATGATGCACTGCCTTGGTATTAATATTAGGCTTTTGTCTTTATCTTAGTTCTTAGTACAGTTGTCTAATTACATTCTGAGAATCTCCATTCTCTCTGGTGGTACTCCAGCTCATTTCTATATTTGATCCTAGCTTACAAAATCTCCCTGGATTGATGTTTGTATGTGTAGGGTGTTATATGTTGTTTGTTTGCTTTTGCTTTTGTCTCTGATTTGTTCTGTTTCAGTTGTCAATTTCTGCTGGGTTTCTCTTTGAATATCTGATAGCACACTGGGGTTCTGTCAGGTCTTTCTAGAGCCTTATGTCCTAACGGATTCAATAATTGTGTGTCTTATACATGTATGTGCTTCCAAGACTGAATATTCGTCTAATCCAATACTTGGACATTAGTCTGAGGCTTGGACAGTCTTCTATAAACACGTCTATCACCAGGACAAGCAACCCCAAAAGCTTGGACAACCATGAGGAAACAAAGAAACACCATGCAGGCAAAGGAGCAGGAAAAAAACCCACAAGACCAAATAAATGAGGAGGAAATAGGAAAAATGCCTGAAAAAGAATTTAGAGTAATGATAGTAAAAATGATACAAAATCTCGATAACAAAATAGAGAAAGTACAAGAAACAGTTCATAAGAACTCAGAAAAACAAACAACAATGGTTAACAAAATAACTGAAATTAAAAATACTCTAGATGCTCTAACCAGCAGAATGACTGAGGCAGAAGAACGAATAAGTGAGTTGGAAGATAGAATGGGAGAACTAAACGCCACAGAGCAGGAAAAAGATAAAAAAATAAAAAGACTAGAAGACAGCCTCAGAGACCTCAGTGATAACCTTAAACGTACCAACATTCGAATTATAGGCATCCCAGAAGAAGAAGAAAACAAGAAAGGGTCTGAGAAAATATTTGAAGAGGTTATAGTGGAAAACTTCCCCAACATGGGAAAGGAAATAATGAACCAAGTCCAAGAAGCACAGAGAGTCCCATACAGAATAAACCCAAGGAGAAATACACCAAGACACATATTAATCAAACTAACGACAATTAAGCACAAAGAAAAAATATGAAAAGCAGCAAGAGAAAAGCAACAAACAACATATAAGAGAAAACCCATCAGGATAACAGCTGACCTTTCTACAGAAACTCTGCAGGCCAGAAGGGAATGGCAGGATATACTGAAAGTCCTGAAAGAGAGAAACCTACAGCCAAGAATACTCTAACCAGCAAGAATCTCATTCAGATTTGAGGGAGAAATCAAAAGCTTTCCAGACAAGCAAAAGTGAAGAGAATTCAGCACCACCAAACCAGCCTTACAACAAGTGCTAAAGGAACTTCTCTAAGTAGGAAACACAAGAAAAGGAAAACACCTACAAATACAAACCCAAAACAATTAACAAAATGGTAATTGGAACACACATGTCAATACTCACTTTAAATGTAAATGGATGAAATGCTCCAACCAAAAGACACAGACTGGCTGAATGGATACAAAAACAAGACCCTTCTATATGCTGCCTACAAGAAACCCACTTCAGACCAAGGGATACATATAGACTGAAAGTGAAGGGATGGAAAAAGATATTCCATGCAAATGGAAGTCAAAAGAAAGCTGGAGTAGCAATACTCATATCAGACAAATTAGACTTTAAAGTAAAGACTATTAAAAGAGACAAGGAAGGGCACTACATAATGATCAAGGGATCCATCCAAGAAGAACATATCACAATGGTAAATATCTATGCCCCCAATATAGGAGCACCTCAATACATAAGGCAAATGCTAACAGCTATAAAAGGGGACATCGACAGTAACACAATAATAGTGGGAGACTTGAACACCCCACTTACATCAATGGACAGATCATCCAAACAGAAAATAGATAAAGACACACAAGCTTTAAATGACACATTAGACCATCTCGACTTAATTGATATTTATAGGACATTCCATCCAAAAACGACAGACTACACTTTCTTCTCAAGTGCACACGGAACATTTTCCAGGATAGATCACATCTTGGGTCACAAATCAAACCTCAGCAAATTCAAGAAAATTGAAATCATATCAAGCATCTTCTCAGAACACAACGCCATGAGACTAGATATCAATTACAGGAAAAAAACTGCAAAAAATACAAACACATGGAGGCCAAACAATTCACTCTTAAACAACCAAGGAATCACTACAGAAATCAAAGAGGAAATCAAAAAATATCTAGAAACAAATGACAACGAAAACACAACAACCCAAAACCTATGGGACGCAGCAAAAGCAGTTCTAAGAGGGAAGTTTATAGCAATACAGTCCTACCTTAAGAAACAAGAAAATGATCGAATAAACAACCTAACCTTACACCTAAAACAACTAGAGAAAGAAGAACAAAGAAACCCCAAAGTGAGCAGAAGGAAAGAAATCATAAAGATCAGAGCAGAAATAAATGAAAAAGAAAGGAAAGAAACCATAAGAAAAATAAATAAAACTAAAAGCTGGTTCTTTACGAAGATTAACAAAATTGATAAACCATTAGCCAGACTCATCAAGAAAAAAAGGGAGAAGATGCAAATCAACTGAATTAGAAATGAAAAAGGAGAAGTCACAACAGACACCTTAGAAATACAAAACATCATGAGAGACTACTACAAGCAACTATATGCCAATCAATTGGATAACCTGGAAGAAATGGATACATTCTTAGAAAAATACAATCTTCCAAGACTGAACCAGGAAGAAATAGAAACCATGAACAGAGCAATCACAAGTACAGAAATTGAGGCAGTGATTAAAAATCTCCCAACACACAAAAGCCCAGGACCAGATGGATTCACAGGCGAATTCTATCAAACATTTCGAGAAGAGTTAACACCTATCCTTCTCAAGCTCTTCCAAAATATTGCAGAAGGCGGAGCACTCCCAAACTCATTCTATGAGGCTACCATCACCCTGATACCAAAACCAGGCAAAGATGTCACAAAAAAAGAAAACTACAGACCAATATCACTGATGAATATAGATGCAAATATCCTCAACAAAATACTAGCTAACAGACTCCAACAGCACATTAAAAAAATCATACACCATGATCAAGTGGGGTTTATCCCTGGGATGCAAGGATTCTTCAATATACGCAAATCAATCAACGTGATACATCATCTCAACAACTTGAAGGATAAAAACCATATGATCATCTCAATAGATGCAGAAAAAGCTTTTGACAAAGTTCAACATCCATTTATGATAAAAGCTCTCCAGAAAATGGGCATAGAAGGAAATTACCTCAACATCATAAAAGCCATATATGACAAACCAAAAGCCAACATTGTTCTCAATGGAGAAAAACTGGAAGAATTCCCTCTAAGAACAGGAACAAGACAAGGGTGTCCACTCTCACCACTGTTATTCAACATAGTTTTGGAAGTGTTAGCCACAGCAATCAGAGAAGAAAAAGAAATTAAAGGAATCCAAATTGGAAAAGAAGAAGTAAAATTATCGCTCTTTGCAGATGACATGATACTATATATAGAAAACCCTAAAGACTCTACCAGAAAACTGCTAGCACTCATTGATGAGTTTAGTAAAGTAGCAGGATACAAAATTAATGCACAGAAATCTCTTGCATTCCTATACACTAACAACGGAAGAGCAGAAAGAGAAATTAAGGAAACTCTCCCATTCACCATTGCAAACAAAAGAATAAAATACCCAGGAATAAACCTGCCTAAGGAGGCAAAAGATCTGTATGCAGAAAAGTTTAAGACATTGATGAAAGAAATCAAAGACGACACAAACAGATGGAGGGACATACCATGTTCCTGGATTGGAAGAATCAACATCGTGAAAATGACTGTACTACCCAAAGCAATTTACAAATTTAATGCAATCCCGATCAGATTACCAATGGCATTTTTCACAGAACTAGAGCAAGAAATCTTACAATTTGTATGGGAACACAAAAGACCCCGAATAGCCAAAGCAATCTTGAGAAGGAAAAATGGAGTTGGTGGAATCAGGCTTCCTGACTTCAAACTATACTACAAGGCCATAGTGATCAAGACAGTATGGTACTGGCACAAAAATAGAAAGGAAGATCAATGGAATAGAATAGAGAACTCAGAAGTAAGCCCAAACACATATGGGCACCTTATCTTTGACAAAGGAGGCACGAAGATACAATGGAAAAAAGACAGCCTCTTCAATAAGTGGTGCTGGGAAAATTGGACAGCAACATGTAGAAGAATGAAATTAGAACACTTCCTAACACCATACACAAAAATAAACTCCAAATGGATTAAAGACCTACATGTAAGGCCAGACACTATAAAACTCCTAGAGGAAAACATAGGCAGAACACTTTTTGACATACATCAAAGCAAGATCCTTTTTGACCCACCTCCTAGAATCATGGAAATAAAATCAAGAATAAACGAATGGGACCTCATGAAACTTAAAAGCTTTTGCACAGCAAAAGAAACCATAAACAAGACTAAAAGGCAACCCTCAGAATGGGAAAAAATAATTGCCTATGAAACAACGGACAAAGGATTAACCTCCAAAATATACAAGCAGCTCATGCAGCTTCATACCAAAAAAGCAAATAACCCAATCCACAAATGGGCAGAAGACCTAAATAGACATTTCTCCAAAGAAGACATACAGATGGCCAACAAACACATGAAAAGATGCTCAACATCACTCATCATCAGAGAAATGCAAGTCAAAGCCACAATGAGGTATCACCTCACACCAATCAGAATGGCCATCATCACAAAATCTGGAAACAACAAATGTTGGAGAGGGTGTGGAGAAAAGGGAAGTCTCCTGCACTGTTGGTGGGACTGTAAGTTGGTACAGCCACTGTGGAAAACAATTTGGAGGTTCCTTAAAAAACTACAAATAGAACTACCATATGATCCAGTCATCCCACTCCTGGGCATATACACAAAGAAAATCATAATCCCAAAAGAAACTTGGACCATAATGTTTATTGCAGCACTATTTACAATAGCCAGGACATGGAAGCAACCTAAATGCCCATCAACAAATGAATGGATACAGAAGATGTGGCATATATATACAATGGAATATTACTCAGCTATAAAAAGGGATGAGATGGAGCTATATGTAATGAGGTGGATAGAACTACAATCTGTCATACATAGTGAAGTAAGTCAGAAAGAGAAGGACAAATATTGTATGCTAACTCACATATACGGAATCTAAAAATGGTACTGATGAACTCAGTGACAAGAACAGGGAAGCAGATACAGAGAATGGACTGGAGAACTCGAGGTATGGGAGGGGGCGGGGGTGAAGGGGAAACTGAGAAGAAGCGAGAGAGTAGCACAGACATATGTATACTACCAACTGTAAAATAGTCAGTGGGAAGTTGTTGTATAACAAAGGGAGTCCAACTCAAGGTTGGAAGATGCCTTAGAGGACTGGGGCAGGGAGGGTGGGGGGGACTCGAGGGGGGGCCGTCAAGGAAGGGAGGAAATATGGGGATATGTGTATAAAAACAGTTGATTGAATCTGGTGTACCCCCCAAAAAATAAAATAAAATAATAATAATAAAAAAAAAAGAATATACATATGATATTACCTTAAATGAAAATGGATTGAGTGCGCCAACCAAAAGACACAGACTGGCTGGAAGGGTACAAAAACAAACAAACAAACAAAATATTATATATATATATATATATATATATATATATATATATATATGTTGTATATAAAAGACCCACTTTTTTTTTATTTTTTATTTTTTGGGGGGTACACCAGGTTCAATCATCTGTTTTTATACACATATCCCCTTATTCCCTCCCTTCCTTGACTACCCCCCCTCGAGTCCCCGCCACCCTCCCTGCCCCAGTCCTCTAAGGCATCTTCCATCCTCGAGTTGGACTCCCTTTGTTATACAACAACTTCCCACTGACTATTTTACAGTTGGTAGTATATATATGTCTGTGCTACTCTCTCGCTTCTTCTCAGTTTCCCCTTCACCCCCCGCCCCTTCCCATACCTCGAGTTCTCCAGTCCAATCTCTGTATCTGCATCCTTATTCTTGTCACTGAGTTCATCACTACCATTTTTAGATTCTGTATATGTGAGTTAGCATACAATATTTGTCCTTCTCTTTCTGACTTACTTCACTATGTATGACAGATTGTAGTTCTATCCACCTCATTACATATAGCTCCATCTCATTCCTTTTTATAGCTGAGTAATATTCCATTGTATATATATGCCACATCTTCTTTATCTATTCATTTGTTGATGGGCATTTAGGTTGCTTCCATGTCCTGGCTATTGTAAATAGTGCTGCAATAAACATTATGGTACAAGTTTCTTTTGGGATTATGGTTTTCTTTGGGTATATGCCCAGGAGTGGGATGACTGGATCATATGGTAGTTCTATTTGTAGTTTTTTAAGGAATCTCAAAATTGTTTTCCATAGTGGCTGTACCAACTTACAGTCCCACCAACAGTGCAGGTGACTTCCCTTTTCTCCACACCCTCTCCAACATTTGTGGTTTCCAGACTTTTGATGTAGGGACACATACTGGCTCAAACTGAGGGAATGGAAAGAAGTATTCCATACAAATGGAAATCAAAAGAAAGTTGGAATAGCAATACTCATGCCAGACAAAATTGGCTTTAAAATAAATATGGTTACAAGATTCAAAGAAGGACATCATGTATATGATAAAAGGATCAATCCAAGAAGAAGATTTAACAATTATAAATATATATGCCCTTAACAAAGGATCACCTCAGTATATAAGGCAAATGCTAACATCCATAAAAGGAGAAATTGATAGCAAGACAAAAATAGTGGGGGATTTTAACACCCTACTTTCATCAATGGACAGATCATCTAGACAGAAAATCAGTAAAGAAACACAGTCCTTACATAACACATAGACCAGATGAATTTAAATGATATTTATAGAGCATTCCATCCAAAAACAGCAGAATACACATTCTTTTCAAGTGCACATGGAACGTTCTCCAGGGTTGACCACACACTGGGCCAAAAAATGAGCCTAGGTAAATTTGAGAAAATTGAAATCATATGTAGTATCTTTTCCATACACAACACTATGAGATTAGAAATCACTTGTAAGAAAAAACTGTGAAAAACAGAAACACGTGGAGTCTCAATGACATGTGACTAAACAACCAATGGATTACTGAAGAAATCAAAGAAGAAATCAAAAGATACCTATAGATAAATGAAAACAAAAACATGACAATTGAAAACCCATGCAATACAGCAGAAGCAGTTCAAAGAGGGAAGTTTATAGCAATACAATCTTACCTCAAGAAAGAAGAAAAATCTCAAGTAAACAATCTAGACTTACACCTAAAGCAACTACAGAAAGAATAACAAATAAAACCCAAAGTTAGTAAAATAAAAGAAATCATAAAGATCAGAGAAGAAATAAATGAAATAAAAATGAGGAAAACAATAGAAAAGATTAATAAAACTAAATGCTGGTTCTTTGAAAAGAGAAACAAAATTGATAAACCTTTAGCCAGACATCAAGAAAAAAGGGAGAGGGCTCAAATTCAAAAATTAGAAATGAAAAAGGAGAATTTTCAACTGACACCAAACAAAAACAAAAGATCGTGGGAGACTACTACAAGCAACTATATGCCAATAAAATGGACAAATTCTTAGAAAGCTACAATCTCCCAAGACTGAACCAGGAAGAAATAGAAAATATCAACAGACCAATCACAAGTACTAAAATTGAAACTGCTCCTTCTAGTGGAAAGCTGCTGTATAACAAAAGGAGATCAACTTGATGATGGGAGATGCCTTAGAGGGTCTGGACAGGGAGGGGGGAGGTAGTCGCGGGAGGGAGGGTACATGGGGATATATGTATAAACATAGCTGATTCACTTTGGTGTACCTCAAAAACTGGTACAAGAGCATAAAGCAAATATATTCCAATAAAGAGCTAATATATATATATATATATATATATATATATATATATATATATACACACACACACACATATATATACAGAAAAAATAAATAAAAAATAAAAAAAATAAAATTGAAACTGTAATTTAAAAACTTCCAACAAACAAAAGTCCAGGACCATATGGCTTCACAGGAAAATTCTATCAAGCATTTAGAGAAGAGTTAATGTCTATCCTTCTGAAACTGTTCCAAAAAATTGTAGAGCAAGTCACTCTTCTGAGCTCATTCTATGAGCCCACCATCACCCTGACAGCAAAACCAGATAAATACAGTAAGCCCCCTACAGATGAATGAATTCCATTCCAAAAGCACATTTGTAAGTCCAATTTGTTTGTAAGTCCAACAAAGTTAGCCTAGGTACCCAATTAACACAATGAGCTATATAGTGCTCTACTGTAACAGGTTTATAATACTTTTCACACAAATAGTACATAACAAACAAACAAAAAAATAAAAAAAAAATCTTACATACAGTACATTGAAGAGGAGCCCACGCACCACAATGAAGAGTAGCCCCCACTCACCACAACTAAAAGAAAGCCTGCGCACAGCAAAAAAAGACCCAACACAGCCAATAACATAAATCAATTAATTAAAAAAGGAAAAAAAAGAAAAGAAATGAAGACAGCCTAAGAGACTTCTGTGACAACATTAAATGCAAAAACATTCATATTATGGAGGTCCGAGAAGAGAGAAAAGACCTGAAAAAAATATTTGAAGAGATTATAGTGAAAACTTCCCTAACATGGGAAAGGAAATAGCCAGCCATGTCTAGGAAGTGCAGAGAGTCCCAGGCAGGATAAATCCAAGCAGAAACATGCCAAGACAAATATCAATCAAATTGACAAAAATTAAAAAAAAAGAAAAATTATTAAAAGCAACAAGGGTAAGATGACAAATAACATACAAGGGAATTTAAAGGCTAACAACTGATTTCTCAGGAGACTCTGCAAGTCAGAAGGGAATGGTATGATATATTTAAAGTGATGAAAAGAAAGAACCTACAACCAAGAATACTCTACCCAACAAGGATCTCATTCAGATTTGATGGAGAAGTAAAAAACTTTACAGACAAGCAAAAGCTTAGAGAATTCCTTACCACCAAACAAGCCCTACAACAAATGCTAAAGGAACGTCTCTAAGTGGGAAACACAAGAGAAGAAAAAGACCTACAAAACAAATGCAACACAATTAATAAAATGGTAATAGGAACATACATATCGATAATTACCTTGAATATAAATGGACTAAATGTTCTAACCAAAAGACATAGACTGGCTGAATGGATACAAAAACAAAACCCATATATATGCTGTCTACAAGAGACCCACTTCAGACATAGGGACACATACAGACTGAAAGTGAGAGGATGGAAGGAGATATTCCATGCAAGTGGAAATCAAAAGAAAGCTGGAGTAGCAATACTTTCATCAGATAAAATAGACTTTAAAATGAAGAATGTTGCAAGAGACAAGAAAGGGCACAATCTAATGATCAAGGGATCAATCCAAGAAGAAGATATAAAAATTATAAATATATACACACTCAATAAAGCAGCACCTCAAGGTAAATGCTAACAACTATAAAAGAGGAAATCAACAGTAACACAATAATACTGGGGGGCTGTAACACCCCACTTACACAAATGGACAGATCATCCAGACAGAAAATTAATAAGGAAACACAAGCTTTAAATGACACAATAGACCAGATAGATTTAATTGATATTTATAGGACATTCCATCCAAAAACAGCAGATTGCCCTTTCTCATCAAGTGCACATGAAACATTCTCCAGGATAGATCACACCTTGGGTCACAAATCAAGCCTTGGTAAATTTAAGAAAATTGAAATTATATCAAGCACCTTTTTGGACCAAAACACTATGAGATTATAAATCAATTACAGGAAAAAAAACTGGAAAAAAGCACAAACACATGAAGGGTAAACAGTATGCTACTAAATAACAAAGAGATCACTGAGGAAATCAATGTGGAAATCAAAAATTACCTCAAGACAGATGACAGCAAAAACACAACAATCCAAATCCTATGGGATGCAGCAAAAGCTCTTCTAAGAGGGAAGTTAATGGCAATACAATCCTACCTCAAGAAAGAAGAAAAATTCGAAATAAAAAATTCTAACCTTACAACTAAAGAAACTAGAGAAAGAACAAACAAATCCCAAAGTTAATATAAGGAATGAAATCATAAAGATCAGAAGAGAAATAAATGAAATAGAAACATAGAAAACAATAGAAGAGATCAATAAAACTAAAAGCTGATTCTTTGAGAAGATAAAGAAAATTGATAAACCTTTAGCAAGACTCATCAAGGAAAAGAGGGAGAGGACTCAAATCAATAAAATTAGAAATGAAACACAAAAAGTTAAAATGAACACCACAGAAATAAAAAACATCATAAGAGACTACTAAAAGCAACTATATGCCAATAAAATGGACAAACTAGAAGAAATGGACAATTTCTTAGAAAGGTATAACCTTCCAAGACTGAATCAGGAAGAAATAGAAAATATGAACAGGCAAATGACAAGTAGTGAAATTGAAAATGCGATTACAAATCTTCCAACAAACAAAAGTCCGGGACCAGATGACTTCACAGGTGAATTCTATAAAACATTTAAAGAAGAACCAACACCCATCCTTCTCAAACTCTTTCAAAAAACTGCAGAGGAAGGAACACTGCCAAACTGATTCTATGAGGCCAACATTATCCTTATATAAAAATCAGAGGAAGATACTACAGAAAAAGCAAATTACAGACCGATATCACTTATGAACCTAGACTCAAAAATCGTTAACAAATTTGTTAACAACACATTAAAAGCATCATACACCATGATCAAGTGGGATTTATTGCAGGGATACAAGGATTCCTCAATATATGCAAATGAATCAATGTGGTTCACCATATTAACAAATTGAAGAATAAAAACCATATGATCATCTCAATAGATGCAGAAAAAGCTTTTGACAAAATACAACACACATTTATGAAAGAAGCTCTCCAGAAAATGGGCACAGAGGGAACCTACCTCAACATAATAAAGGCCATATATGACAAACCCAAAGCAAACGTTACTCTCGATGGTGAAAAACTGAAAGCATTCCCTCTAAGATCAGGAACAAGACAAGGATGTCCACTCTCACCACTAGTATTCAACATAGGTTTGGAATCCTTGCCACAGCAAACAGAGCAGAAAAAGGAATAAAAGCAATCCAAATTGGAAAATAATAATTAAAACTGTCACTGTTTGCAGATGACATGATACTATACATAGAACATTCTTAAAATGCCACCAGCAAACTACTGAGCTAATCAATGAATTTGGCAAAGTTGCAGGATACATAATTAACACACAGAAATCTCTTGCATTCCTATAACTAGCAATGACAGATCATAAAGAAAAGTTAAGGAAACAATCCCATTTACCATTGCATCAAGAAGAATAAAATACCTTGGAATATAGCTGCCTAAGAAGGAAAAAGACCTGCACATAGAACATTATAAGATACGGATGAAAGAAATCAAAGACAACACAAACAGATGGAGAGATATACCATGTTTTGGATTGGAAGAATTAACATTCTGAAAATGACTATAATACCCAAAGCAATCTACAGATTCAATGTAATCCCTGTCAAATTACCAATGGCATTTTTTACAGAACTAGAACAAAAATTCCTAAAATTTGTATGGAAACACAAAAGACCCCAAATAGCCAAAGCAATGTTGGGGGAAAAAAAACGGAGCTGGGGGAATCAGACTCCCTGACTTCAGACTATACTACAAAGCTACAGTAATCAAGACAGTATGCTACTGGCACAAAAACAGAAATGTAGATCAAGGGAACAGGATAGAAAGCCCAGAGATAAACTGTGGTCAACTAATCTATTACAAAGGAGGCAAGGATATACAATGGAGAAAAGAAAGCCTCTTCAATAGGTACTGCTGGGAAAGCTGGATAGCTACATGTAAAAGAATGAAATTAGAACACTCCCTAACACCATACACAAAAATAAACTAAAATGGATTAAAGACCTAAATATAAGGCCAGACACTATAAAACTCCTAGAGAAAAACATAGGCAGAACACTCTATAACATAAATCACAGCAAGATTTTTTGACCCACCTCCTAGAGTAATGGAAATAAAAACACAATTAAACAAGTGGGACCTAATGAAAGTTAAACCTTCTCCACATCAAAAGAAACTATAAAGAATACAAAAAGACTACCCACAGAATGGGAGAAAATATTTGCAAATGAATCAATAGACAAAGGATTAATCTCCAAAATATATAAACAGTTCATGCACCTCAATATCAAAAAGCCAGCAACCCAGTCAATAAATGGGCATAAGACCTAAATAGGCATTTTTCCAAGGAAGACATACAGATGGCCAAGAGGCACATGAAAAGCTGCTCAACATCACTAATTATTAGATAAATGCAAATTAAAACTGCAATGAGGTATCCCCTCACAGTGGTTAGAATGGGCATCATCAGAAAATCTACAAACAGTAAATGCTGGAGAAGGTGTGGAGAAAAGGGAACCCTCTTGTACTGTTGGTGGAAATGCAAATTGATACAGCCACTATGGAGAACAGCACAGAGGTTCCTTAAAAAACTAAAAATGGAAATTACCATATAACCCAGCAATTCCACTACTGGGTATAGTTCCAGAGAAAACCATAGTTCAAAATAACAAATGCACCCAAATATTCATTGTAGCACTATTTACAATAGCCTGGTCATGGAAGCAACCTGAATGCCCATTAGCAGATGAATGGATAAAGATGTGGTATATATATACAATGGAATATTACTCAGCAGTAAAAAGAAACAGAATTGGGACATTTGTAGAGACATGAATCGACCTAGAGGCTGTCATACAGAGTGTAGTAAGTCAGAAAGTGAAAAATAAATATCATATATTAACACATATATGTGAAATCTAGAAAAAAGGTATGGATCAACCAGTTTGCAAGGCAGAAATAGAGACACAGATGTAGAGAAGAAACATGGGCACCAAGGGGTTAAAGCCGGGTTGGGGGAAAGGATTGAGGTGGGATGAATTTGGAGATTGGGATTGCCATATATACATTACTAATAAGAAAAAAAAAATCAAACTCTACATTTTAAATATATATAGTAATATATGCAAAAAAAAAAAAAAAAGGAACTGTGCCACTTAGAAATGCCCTGCATAGCATGTGACGCCCAGAACCCACTATGTTCTTATTTTGATCTGTGGGAGCTATCACAGGCCAAGTAAGTCTCTCTTGGCAATGTACTGTGCCTCTCTGGCGTGAAGGGTGACACATGTAAAGTGAAACTGTTTTCTTCTCCTCTTCAATATTCTGTTCTCAGATTTTTCACTTCATTTGCATGCTGCAACTTCTCTACTTGACTCCCAGTCCCCCACAAAAGTATTTTTATTCATGGGTGGTTTCAAAATCAGTGTTTCTATGGGCTGATGAGTGCTAAAACATGTCACTTAATCTGTTTCTGTTAGTCTCCCAAGTTTGTATTTCTACTGGTGAAATTTTTAGGATTTTAGATTTTGGGTTTTTTTTTTTCTAGTTTTGTTTTGAAATTTTAAGTTTATTTATATGTGGTACACTCATGTAGGAATAAACTCTTACATATAAATGCCATGCACTGTTAGGCAAAATCTTTATTTTCCTGTCAGTGATTGTCTTTCACATGTGGTACATATATTCATCTTGTACATTACTTTTGTGCAGGGGATATTGTTTATGATGTATAACACTCTCCACCATGATATAAGTTCCTTTCAGACACTGTTCTGTGGCATTTAATGTGTCAAGGTCTGAGACCAAGTAACATTGTATAGTGACAACTTACCTAATACCCAGGCAAACTTGATGATTTTTGGAACTTCTTGACCATTTCCACCCTCTTCCAATATTACTCGACACCTGTATTCCTGAGCTTACCTACAGAATAGCCTGAATTCCATACTACAGTATTATATTTATGTTGGTTCAACATATTAATGATAACAGATCTCCTCATTCCCCATTAGAATTCACCCATTCAAGACATGATCTGACTTTTATAGATGCACAAATCAGGTGATATTATTAGGAGTACACTTTGATTGCATTTTTGCAACTATATGTTGACATTTCTATTATTGCCACCATATTGTGCATTTATATGAGGTGATATTTACATTTCAGTCTATGTGAATTATTCGCTGGGAGTTTCACTGTGCATGGCCTATTAAGCCATACATTGTGAAGGGTCATCTTCTCTGTTTTCCATTGATCAATGATTAGTGAGCAAATTCTGCAAACTGATCACAACAGCTTATAATAAAGGCTGTGCTTATTATAATCTATCTGATCAAGATAACATAATATTTTCTCTTTCCACAACTGAATTTGTTTATAGTAACTTGTTAGAAACTTCCATTCAGAATATTCTTGTATTAAGGTTCTTTGTGAGAAACAAGAGAAAGCAAATTTGACAAACTTAAGCAAAAAGAAATTCAGCAAAATGATACAGAAGGCTGAAAATATTCATGAAAAGCTAAAAGACTAGGAAGAGCTAAAACAGGAAGAAACAGGAAATAAAAATTATAGCACCTATCTTTTAAGTGTCCACCTATTCAGAAGTTATTGCTAGTTTGCCACTTCTATTACCACCACCATTATGGCTGCAACTCTAATAAATACTATGTCTAAATATGAATTCTGAATTTATTGTGTTCTTCAAAATTTAAAGTCCAGGAAAAGGTCTTTGATTGGCAGAGATTAAGTTATGTGCCCAACCGTTTGATTCTCTCAGAATCCTTAGTCAGAGGTATGAGTTTGGGCAGTAGGTGATCGGTGCATATAGCATTGTCATGCAAAAACTACATGTAATGGGGAAGAGGTAAATCTCCAGAAGGAAACTAGATTTTATTAGGATGGATGTGGCTTCTGGCAGCTTAAAAAAAAACCCATAAAACTCACACTGTCCAATGTCTACTATAAACTGTCTTCCCATGACAATAATGGGTTCCACTCACATTACCTGCTGCTTACTCCTGAAAATGCACATAACATTTTCTAATATAAACTAATATTGTAGTTTTGTGCTCCTGGTACTTTTGGAGCCAAATACAATAGTTTGATTATTGGGATGGGGATAGCTTTAAACATTAGATGCATTTATGTGGAAACATTGTGTTAGCATTCCACTTCAATGCTATCCATATTCTTTATAGATTTTAAAGATACCCCTTTAAAGATTACACTATTCCTTAGGCATGGACTTGAGGACAAAAAAGTATCAAGTTGCCTAAAAATGTCTAGGATCTGAATTCTTTAAACTGTATCTACCTAGATGTTACTTAGACATTGTAATGCTTGCAAAAGAGGTGGCATCTTTTCACAATGTGTTGGGAAAACACTGCATGGCCCAGTGATCTATTTACTTCTTCACCTTGATTTCCTTCTTTCTTGATCTGTGCTTGGATTTCAGTAGAACTTTGATTTTTATCATTAATAAACTTATTTAAAAACTAATCTGAGATGTGGACTCCTAAGTCTATTTCCTGTTTCTTTCTTAAAACTATTACATTGCTCAATTCCTTTCCTATTTCAGACCTTTTGAGGTATAGCACTATTATTATGTTTCTGAGTTGTGACTCCACCCTCTTCTATGTTTCAGGCCAGTCCAGGGCTTCTCCTCATCGCTGAAGTGATGTGTCAAGAAGTTTCTTTCAGTTGCTCTCACAAATTACCAGTCGTATCTGTAGCCAATATGTTTCTGCCCATTCTGATCTTTTACTGTCCTCTAGTGGCCAATGTTTGCTTAGTCTCACTTGAAACATAAATGCGCACTTCTTTTATTATGTTACCTACCAATCTATCTGTCGAATATCTATCATCTTAGTCTTACATTGTATCCAATGAAAGAAAGGCAAAAAACCCTAGAACACTCAACAGCATAGATACAGTTTTTTTGTGATAGCTTTTTTTTTGTTTGTTTGTTTTAAATTTTTATTTTTTGGCTGTGCTGCGCAGCTTGCAGGATCTTAGTTCCCCCAGCATGGATCAAACCCATGCCCCCTACAGTGGAAGCATGGAGTCAACCACTGGACTGCCAGAGAGGTCCCGATACACTTTTTGAAAATTAATTGACAATTAGAATTAATATTATTATTTACAATTTTTAGTGAAACAAAACCATTAGCTCTGCTGTTGGGATTTATTTCCTTTTTGCTTACTTCTAAGAATGAAGAAAAAATTATTGACATAAATTTAATTATGTTGTATTTTAGTAGCCTGCTTTCATAGTCTCAGTAGCAGAACAGATAACAGTATATATGAGCTAAACAAAACAAAGGAGGGGAGATCAAAGTGGCAGAGTAAGAGGAAGGTAAACTCACCTCCCCACAAAAAAACATCAAAAATACATCTACGTGTGGAACAATTCTCACTAAAAAAAAAAAAACTATTAACTGGCAGAAAGACTCTTCTACAACCTAGGCTGTAAATAAAGATTCACACAGTCAGGTAGGATGGGAGAAGTGATCATGTCAGGATCCATGCCTCTAGGAAGAGACACAGAAAAAAAAAGGAACTATTATGTGTTCAGAGATCCTTCCTGGGAAGTGAGGGAGTTTGAACGACGTATTGGGCACTCCAGCTTTGGGGTCCAATGCTGGGAAGATGAGTATGCTTAGCTGGTTTGAAAACAGCTGGGACTTACAGGAGGGATATAAGAAACTGAGACTCTGCTCTCAAAGGACATACACATGCTTGTTTACTCCTGGAAACAAGGCAGAGGAAGAAGATTGAAACTGAATGGGGCTCTGGAAGATTTCCTGGCACTGTACCAATATGTGCTTACCCTCACCATACACTCAGCTTGGTCCCTTTAGCTCTGGAATAGCTCCCTAGTAGGGCAAAGGATGCCATTGATGAAGAGTGTACACTTGGGTGGGACAGAACAAGCTCACATCTGACACTGCACCTGAATGGGATGTGGGCATCCCTTACTGGTACTTGTAGAGATGGTGGATTGGAAGATGTCTGGAGCTCTGACTCTCATGCCAGAACCATCCCAGTGCATGCTCCAGCCCACACCAGGCACTCACTCTTGCCCCTCTTGCTTCAGCACTGCTCCCCTCAGGGGCAAAGTTGTTGTCAGAATAGGGGAGTGTGCACACTTAGTGGGAATGTAGCCAACTAGGACAGAAACTTCAGGGGTTTTGCTCCAGTCTCTTGGTACACACCCTGGCCCCTGAAAGAGCAGCAATGGGCACTGAGTATGGGAAAAGCCCAGGATCACACATGGCTATGTCTCTAGCTCCTCCATCTCCAGCCCTGCCACACAATAAAGTGATAGATGAGAGCACACCCCAGGGGAAGATGTGACCTATGCTAAATAACTTCAGATCCAGTTCTCCCACCAAAGCCACTTGCCACATGTAGACTGAATAGGGATGCTTCCACACAAGGATACCCCTTTAAGACTGGGATATGTAACTGTTCCACCTAATTTCATAAAGGCAGAGAAAGTTAAAAGAATTGGGAAGACAGAGGAAATTGTTTTAAACAAAAGATAAAAAACAACTTAAAAATGCCCAATGAAACAGAGATAAATAATTTACCAGTTAAAAGAGTTCAAAGCATTAGTGATAAAAATGTAACTGAACTTGGGAAAGAAGTAGATGAACACAGTAGGAATTTCAACAAGAAGCTAGAAAATACTAAAAAGAAGTAATCAGAGCTGCACAACAAAATAACTGAAATAAAAAACGAATCAGAAGTACTTAGCAACAGGCTAGGTGGTAGAGAACAAATAAGTGATTTGGAAGATAAAAAATGGAAATCACACAATCAGAATGGCAAAAAGAAAAAGAAATGTTTAAGAAATGAAGACAATTTAAAGGACCTCTGTGACAACATAAAGAGTACTAACATTTGAATTATAGAGGTCCCAGAAGGAGTAGAGAGAAAAGGGTCAAAAAGATATTTGATGAAATCATGGCTGAAAAGTTCCCCAATACAAATAGGAAAACAGATATCCAGGTGCAGGAATCACAGAGTCCCAAATAAGAGAAAGCCAAAGAGGGCCACACCACATATATCATAATTAAAAGGGCAAAAGTTAAAGACAGAAAAAATTCTACATACAGCAAAAGAAAAACAAATAGCCACATACAGGGGAATGCCTAAAAGGCATCAGCTGAATTTTCTTTTATTCTTCTTTTTTTTAAGCTCTTTATTGGAATATAATTGCTTTACACTCTTGTACCAACTTTTGAGGTACACCAAAGTGAATCAGCAGAATTTTCTGCAGAAATATTGCAGGCCAGAAGGGAGTGACATAATATATTTAAAGCACTGGAAGGGAACAACCTACAACCTAGAATAATCAATGAACAGATATCCAGACAGAAAATCAATAAGGAAACAGTAGTCTTATATGACACAATAGAGCAGTTGGTCTTGATAAACATCTATGGGACATTCAATGTAAAATAAGCAGAATACACCTTCTTTTCAAGTGCACGTTGAATGTTCTCCAGGATAGATCACATGCTAGGCCACAAAACTAGTCTCAACAAATTTAAGAGTATAAAATTACAAAAATCATTTTTTTTCTGATTACAGTGGTATGAAACTACAAATCAAAGAATGAAAAATGTGAAAATCACAAACATATGGAGAATAAAAAAACATGCTACTAAGAAACGAATGAGTCAATGAAGAAATGGAAGAGGAAACCAGAAAATGCATTGAGGCAAATGACAATAGAAATACAATTTTCCAAAATCTATGGGACACAGCAAAATTAGTTCTAAGAGTGAAACATAGTGATACAGGCCTACCTAAAGTAACAAACAAACAAAAAACCCTCAAATAAACAACCTAACCTACCATCTAAAGAAATTAGAAAAAGATAAGCAAAGCCAAAATTCAGTAGAAGGAATGAAATAATAAAGACAAGTGAAAGAATAAATTAGAGACAACACAAAATTTAGAAAAGATTAATAAAACCAAGATGATGTTTTGCAAAGATAAACAAAATTGATGTCTTTAGCCAACTGCACTAGGAAAGAAAAAGGAAGTACCCATGAAAAACAAAATAAGAAGTGCAGGAAGAGAATTTACAACCACTAGCACAGAGATATAAAAAGAATCATAAGATAATATTATGAACAATTATATGCCAACAAATCAGATAACCTGGAATAATTGTAAAAATTTCTAGAACCATGCAAGTTTCCAAACTGAATCAGGAAGAAAAATACAATTTGAACAAATCAATCACTAGTAGTGAAATTGAATTTGTAATAAAAAATAAAATTTCCAGCATAACAAAAGTCCAGGACTGGATGGCTTAACAGAGGAATTCTGCCAAATTTATAAAGAAGAGAGAATACCTGTCCTTCTCAAACTATTCAAGAAATTTGAAGAAGATACAACACTCTCAATTTTTTTTCTAGAAGCCCACCATTACTCTAATATCAAAAACAGAAAAAATCACTAAAAAGAAAAGAAAAACAATTACAGGATAGTAACTTTGATGTATATAGATGCAAAAAATGCTTAACAAAATACTAGCAAAGTGAATATAACAATACATAAAAAGGATACATAGAAAAGATCAAGTGGGATTTCTTCCAGGGATGTAAGGATGCCTCAATATCTGTAAATTAATCAATGTGATACACCACATAAACAAAGCAGAGAATAAAAATCATGTGATCATCTCAATAGATGCAGAAAACAGATTTGAAAAAATTCAACATATATTCATTATAACAAAAAAACTGTCATCAAAGTTGGTTTCAAGAGAACATATCTCAACATAGTAAAGGACATTATGACAAACCCACAGCTAACATCATACTCAATAGTGAAAAGCTGAGAGTTTGCCCTCTAAAATAAGAAGCAAGACAAAGAAAACCACTCTCACCAGTGTTATTTAACATAATATTGTAAGTTCTAGCCACAGCAATCAGTCAAGAAAAATAAATAAGTGAATCCAAATTGAAAGGGAAGAAATAAAATTATCACTATTTGCAGATGGCATGATATTATATATAGAGAACCTTAAAACCCTCCACCAAAAACTATTAGAATAAGTGAATTCAGTAAAGTTTCAGGATACAAGATGAATTACAGAAATCTTCAGCTTTTCTATCAACTATCAGGAAGAAAAAGCAGGAAAACAATCTCGTTTATGATGGCATTAAAAAGAATAAAATATCTAGGAATAAACTTAACCAAGGGAGTGAAAGTGCTATACTCTGAAAATTACAAGACATTGATGAAGGAAATTGAAGATAATACAAAGAAATGAAAAGATATTCATGTTCATGAATTGGAAGAATTAATATTTTTAGAATGTCAATACTACTCAAAGCAATCTACAGATTTAATGCAATTCCTATCAAAATATCCATTACATATTTTTCACAGAACTGGAAGAAATAATCCTAAAGTTCACAGGAAACCACAAAAATCCTGAATACCAAAGCAATCTTGAGAAAAAAGAACAAAGCTGAAGATATCATCCTGACTTCAGAATATATTACAAAGCTATAGTAATCAAAACAATACAGTACTGGCACAAAAACAGACACATAGATCAGTGAATCAGAATAGAGAACCCAGAAATAAACCCATGCACTTATGATCAATTAATGCACTACAAAGGAGGTCAGAATATACAACGGAGAAAAGAGTCTCTTCAATAAGTAGTGCTGGGAAAACTGGACAGCTATGTGTAAAAGAATGAAATTAGAACATTATCTAACACCATACGGAAAGTAAACTCAAAATGGAATAAACACCAAAGTGTAACACTGAAAACCATCAAATTCTATAAGAAAACATAAGCAGAACACATTTGACATAAAATTGTAGCAATATAGTTTTTTTGGATCTGTCCCCTCAGACGAAGGATGCCGAAACAAAAATAAGGAAATGGGACCTTATTTGTACACCACTTATTCAAGGATAAAGGAAACTGGTAATCAATAAGGATTAGAAGCAATTATGTAACATAGGATGATAACACTCTATCAGTAACTCTTAAAAGGAATACTGCCATTCTTTTGATTTCTTTTGCTACTTCAGAACAAACTTATGAGATAGTTGGGAAAATTTAACAGGAGCTGCTTTATTCATGAGAAAAAACTACATTTTAAGAAGAATGAGAGTGTAAACAAGAGAATTTTCACCTAAATGGTTTCAACACCTTTTAGATATCTTTTACTTAGAGTTGACATAATTGCCAGATGAGCAGAGGCCAACACTCTTCACACTGATCATTTTAGTGCAGGAACCATATCTTCATCATTGAACTGAACTTTTAATAGTTTTTAAATACATGTGTTAATCACAAATATGCTTATTCATTCTAAAAGCCAGAAATTTTAATACCGAGTTTCACAATTAATGAGCTAAAAATAGATTACGGGAGTACCAGCACATTGATCTTCTGAGCCCTTAGGATTGCATTACACATCCAGGTAGTCTGGTACCATGCCCTGTGAACATGGACAGTCTGGCCTATTTTCCCCCAATGTGATGTTCAAATATCATCATTTTGTACATGTGCCACAAACATAAAATTTGGAAATACTGCTCTGAAGGACAACACATGGTTAATTTGGCTTTCTAGATATACGAGAAATATTTTAAAATTTGACATTAATTAATATTTTTCTTTTTTTTCAGAGAAATGATTGTCTGATTATTTTTACTGAAGTGACGATTTTTGTTGTGAGTCAAACATTAAGGATATCTTATTGTGCTCTCCTACAGCACCAAGTGAAAAAAAAAGTTTATTCTAAGAATTAACTCAGTTGGAATTACAACCTGAAATCTGGCAAATATAAAAATTCATTTAGAAACATTTACTATAATTTTTTTGGTCTTTACCTTAGTTGAATTCATTTTGAGGCTTTTCTCCAGCACTATTCATTACCTTTGAAAGATTCCTGTCCCTGGCGTTAGTATAGGTGATTTCTGAACTCAACAGGCTTTTCTTTTTTCTCTTTTATTTTTATTTTTTAAGCCCTTTAATGCAATATAATTGCTTTACACTTTTGTACCAGCTTTTGAGGTACATCAAAGTGAATCAGCTGTATTTGTACATGTATCCCCATATCCCCTCCCTCCCATGATTCCCTTCCATTCTCCCTGTCCTGGTCCTTTAAGTCATCACCCATCATCGAGTTGATCTCCATTTGTTATACAGCAACTTCCCACTATTTTACAGTTGGTAGTGTATATATGTCTATACTACTCTCTCACTTCATCCCATATTCCCCTTCGCCCCCCCAACCCTCCAACCCCATGTCCTCCAGTGCATTCTCTGCATCTGCATCCCTTTTCTTGCCCTGTCACTGGGTTCATCAGTACGAATTTTTTTTTTTTTTTTTTTTTTTTTTTTTTTTTTTTTTTTTTTTTTTTTAGATTCTGTGTATATGACAGCATACGGTATTTGTTTTTCTCTTTCTGGCTTACTTCACTCTGTATGACAGACCCTAGGTATACCCACCTCTACCAGAAAACTGCTAGCACTAATCGATGAATTTAGTAAAGTAGCAGGATACAAAACTAGTGCACAGAAATCTCTTGCATTCCTATACACTAACAACGAAAAAGCAGAAAGAGAAATTAAGGAAACTCTCCCATATACCATTGCGACAAAAAGAATAAAATAACTAGGATTAAGCCTGCCTAAGGAGGCAAAAGACCTGTATGCAGAAAACTATAAGACACAGATGAAAGAAATCAAAGATGATACAAACAGATGGAGAGACATACCATGTTCTTGGCTTGGAAGAATCAACACTGTGAAAATGACTGTATTACCCAAAGCAATTTGCAGATTCAACGAAATCCCTTTCAAATTGCCAATGGCATTTTTCACAGAACTAGAACAAGAAATCTTATGATTTGTATGTCATTTGTTTCTAAATATTTTTGGATTTCCTCTTTGATTTCTTTAGGGATTTCTTTGTTGTTTAACAGCGTATTGTTTAGCCTCCATATGGTTGTATTCTTTACAGTTCTTTTTCCTGTAATTGATATCTAGTCTCATGGCATTGTGGTCTGAGAAGATGCTTGATATGATTTCAACTTTCTTGAAGTTACCGAGGCTTGATTTGTAACCCAAGATGTGATCTATCCTGGAAAATGTTTGTGTGCACTTGAGAAGAAAGTGCATTCTGTCGTTTTTCGATGGAATGCCCTATAATTACCAATTAAGTTGAGATGGTCTAATGTGTCATTTAAAGCTTGTGTATACTTATTTATTTTCTGTTTGGATGATCTCTCCATTGATGTAAGTGAGGTGTTAAAGTCTCCTACTATTATTGTGTTACTGTCGATTTCCTCTTTTATAGCTGTTAGCATTTGCCTTATGTACTGAGGTGCTCCTATGTTGGGTGCATAGATATTTACCATTGTGATATGTTCTTCTTGGATGGATCCCTTGATCATTATGGAGTGTCCTTCCTTGTCTCTTGTAATGGTCTTTACATTAAAGTCTAAATTGTCTTATGAGTATTGCTACTCTAGCTTTCTTTTGACTTCCATTTGCATGGAATATCTTTTTCCAACCCTTTACTTTCAGTCTATATGTGTTCCTTGGTCTGAAGTGGGTTTCTTGTAGGCAGCGTATAGAAGGGTCTTGTTTTTGTGTCCATTCAGCCAGGCTGTGTCTTTTGTTTGCAGCATTTAATCCATTTACATTTAAGGGGATTATTAACGTGTGTTTCTATTACCATTTTCTTTATTGTTTTGGTATTGTTTTTGTAAGTCTTTTCCTTCTCTTGTGTTTCGTGCTTAGAAAAGTTCCTTAAGCAATTGTTGCAAGGCTGGTTTGGTGGTGCTGAATTCTCTTAACTTTTGCTTGTCTGTAAAGCTTTTGATTTCTCTGTTAAATCTGAATGAGATTCTTGCTCGGTAGAGTATTCTTGGCTGCAGGTTTTACTCTTTCAGGACTTTCAGTATGTCCTGCCATTCCCTTCTGGCCTGCAGAGTTTCTGCAGAAAGATCAGTTGTTATCCTTATGCATTTTTGCTTATATGTTATTTGTTGCTTTTCTGTTGCTGCTTTTAATATTTTTTATTTGTGTTTAATTTTTGTTAGTTTGAGTCATATGTGCCTCAGTGTATTTCTCCTTGGGTTTATTCTGCATGGGACTCTCTGAACTTCTTGGACTTGATTAATTATTTCCTTTCCCATGTTTGGGAAGTTTTCCACTATAACCTCTTCAAATATTTTCTCAGACCCTTTCTCTTTTTCTCTTCTTCTGGGATGTCTATGATTTGAATGTTGGTGTGCTTAATGTTGTCACCAAGGTTTCTGAAACTGTCTTCCATTTTTTTAATTCTTTTTTCTCCTTCCTCCTCTGTGGCAGTTATTTCTCCCATTCTCTCTTCCAACTCACTTATTTGTTCTTCTGCCTCATTCTCCTGTTTATACCATCTAGAATGTTTTTAATTTCAGTTACTGTGCTTTTTATTACTGTTTGTTTGCTCTTTAGTTCTTCTATGTCCTAATTAAATGTTTCTTGTATTTTCTGTATTTTGTTGTTGAGATTTTGGATCATCTTTACTCTCATTACTCTGAATTCTTTTTCAGGCAATTTTCCTATTTCCTCTTCATTTATTTGACCTTGTTTTTTTTTTTTTTTTTTTTTTTTTTTCCTGTTCCTTTGCCTGCATGGTGTTTCTTTGTTTTCTCATTTTGTCTAATTTATAGGATTTGCTCTCTCCTTTCCCTATGCTACCTAGTAGTAATCCCTCTTGTTTCTGCCCTCTGCCCTCTCTGGTGGGGTTTGTCCAGTGTCTTGAGTCGGCTTCCTTGTGGGGGGTTTTGGTGTCTGCTTTCCTGTGTGTGGCTCTGTATCTTTTCTCTCTGATGAGCAGGGCCATGTCAGGTGGTGTGTTTTAGAGTATCTGTGAGGCTAATATGGCTTTAGGTAGTCTGTGTGCTGATGGGTGGGTTTGTGCTCCTGTCTTGCTTGTAGTTTGGTGTGAGGTGTCTAGTGCTGGCAGTTGAAGACAGTTGGACAAAGCTGAGTCTTAGACTCTGATACAGGGCTCTGTGAGAGTTCTCTGCAGTTAATCTTCCCTGTGTCTGAGGACTCCCTAGTAGTCTAGCATCCTGGACTCAGTGCTCCCTCTCCATATCCTCCTACTTGACTTCTGATGGAGTAGTCCAGACTTCAGAGGTTGCTTGTGCTGGCAATAAAGTGGTTCAAAGAAGACTGTCCAAGCCCCAGACTAATGGCAGAGTGTTGAGTCAAACCAATACCAGTTATGTCGGGATCTTTGCAGTCCTTTCTGGTGTCTGAGGTGGTCCACTGGTGTACAGCTTGTTCTCTGTGGGAATTATTGCATCTTTTGATGTATTCCTGATGCATCTGTGGAGAGGGATGCATTCCACATCCTTCTTCTTTGCTGCCATCTTTCTTCTCTCTCTTTTTCTGTTTTAAACTTATTTCCTTTATGGGACAGTTTCCCAGGAGGTGATGTTTCTAGAAGTCTAACTTTCATATCGTTGAATTCCTCAGGACCTGAGGCTGCCACTGCCACCCTCTGAGCAGGATGGAGGGGCCACTTGGAGTTCCTGCCATGTCACTCTGCAGAGGGACCAGCTGAACGTGGGACAGGGTGCTGTAAGACATGGGCTCAGGCCCAGCCTCTGGCCTGCCTGCCAAGGCAGTCCCACCAACCACACACTTGCACCTGCTCTTGCCAGTGCCCTCAGCAGGCTGCATGCAGCCATTATTTTTCTTGTTATTTGAAACACTGAGGTATGATTCCAAAACATGTAAATATGGGATGTAATAATCCTCTATTTTAAAAGACACATGCAATCTACTAAAATTATTGTTTATCTGTGGCAAGATAATTTTCCTTACACATATATGTTTAGATAATTCTCATAAATAGCTGCAACTGGACAATATCATTATATGGTTGTTTGCTTTATTATTATTGTTTGAATTCTAAGCAATTATCTCAGTATCCCTTTACAACTCACAATCACATTTATTTTTAATAATATTAGCATTCATTTATGCTTATATTTGTTATTCACAACTGCCTATGCATGAACACGTCACTAGAAATCAATTCTGTAGAGGCCAGAAGCCAAGACCAAGTTTCATCAAAATTGTGCCTCCTCAGAAGCCATCATGAACACAGATTCCTTAATACATGCTCTAGAGAATCAAGCCAATATCCATCTAGATAACCCATTCAGCACTTCTGTCTCGTGATAAAATAGATAGCTAGTGGGAAGCTGCTGCATAACACAGGGAGATCAACTTGATGATGTGTGATGACTTAGAGGGCTGGGATGGGGAGTGTGGGAAAGAATCATGGGAGGGAGGGGATATGGAGATATATGTATGGATGCAGCTGATTCACTTTGTTTTACAGCAAAAACTGGCACAACAGTATAAGGCAATTATATTCCAAAAAAGAGCTAAAAAAAAATCTATGCTTTTAGTGTATGTTACCATGCTGTGCATTAGAACTTCAGAACTTACATCTTGCATAACTGAAGCTTTATACTCTTGACCATAATCATCTAATTTCCCTTTTCCCTCATCCCCTGACAAATACCCCCCCTACTTCCTGTTTCTACGACCTGAACTATTTTAGATTTCACATATAAGTGGTATCATGGTATTTTGCTTTCTTCTTTTTAACATAATGTTTTCTAGCTGCTTCTATGTTGTCACAAATTTCAGAATTTCCTTCTTTTTTAAGGGTGAGTAATATTTCACTGTTTGTGTATACAAATATATCTTGGCTATTGTGAATATTGCTACAATGAACTCTTACCTGTCCTTTAAAGTCCATTGTAAGCATCAGAATCTCCAAGAATCCTTCTTGATCACTTCCTCCAGTCAGTCTGATCTATATGCCCATTCTCTGTTTTCTTATAGCACCAGTGACTGTTTCTATAATAGCACATACTCTATTTTTTTTATTATAACACTCTACATTGTATTTTTTGTATGTTCATGGCCATTTTTCTCTCTAAGTTATGATCTCCCTCAGGGCAAGGAATTTACCTTACTTGATATTGTGACTTGAAGACCTCATACAGAGTAGGTGCTTAAGAAATGTTCCTGGTCATACAGAGAGATGAAGATGGAGAGAGATGACTAAAGTTGAGAGAGGGAGGGAGAGAGAGCTGAAAGATAGGAAGAATGGAGATGAAGAACGCAGGAAGGTAGACAGAAAAGTGGGCAAAAGGAAGGAAGGAAGGAAGGAAGGAAGGAAGGAAGGAAGGGGGGAGGGAGGGAGGGAGAGAGGAGATAGAAAGTAACTCCTGAGAAAGCATAGAAGCACAGATGGTTTCTGCCCTGCTTGAAAAATGAAAGAGGAGGTTTCAAAGAGTATATTATGGAATCCTTAAAAAATCACTTAAAGAGATGAAATAAAAATTTTATTACTTGATCGGTCATCACTGAGGTATATAAAATTAAGAAACTCTTGTAGTGAAATATGACTATTGTTCATACCTGTTTGCTTGTTCTTTGTAGTGACATTCTTTTACAAGTGTACCAAAGTTTATGCAGTTTAAAAATCATCATTTGCTTATCAATGATCTTGTAGGACATAATCACTCTCCTCAATTAGAATAGACTTAAGGAAACAGAATTATCCTTTCCTCATTGTGGGTAAATAGTAATTTAATGCAAAATGTTCTGCGGTTTTACATTTTCCAGAGCTTTCATTTGTTCTTGCTTAGTGATTATACATGGCTCATAAATAAACACTTGGCCTGATTTCCAAAATGTTCTGTATTTACTTACAAGGCTGGTAATTCCACCACTGAGTCACTTAAATGGTTTTGAAAGATTGTATAAAGGTTCATTTTACAGGGTATTTGAAGTTTGTAATCCTGCTTAAATACACAAAAATAGGAAGGATTAACAAAACTGCTGCTTGGAGGCCAAGAGAAGATAGAGCTAAGTGCAATCAAGACAAATTATATCAGAAACATGAAATCAATTGGTCCAAAAATGGAAGGCTGTCAACAAAAATAACATGTTATGGACCCTCAAGGCTTTCTGTTTATGCTAGAGGAAGCCTAAAGTAATCTGTGTTTTTTTGATGCTTGATTTAATTTTCCACAAGCATAATTAACACCAGATTAAGTTTGCTGCCACTATAGTTTATTGCTGAGACCAACAAATGCTTGGTGTTTATCTCTTGTGCAGAAAGACTGACAGCAATAATATACCAACATATTTGTTAATATTGAAAACACTACAGTAATAATCCTGCACAGAAATTTATGGGCTATTATAATAATTTTTAGAAAGTCAGTTTTCTAATGAACAAATTGTTCTCTGGAAACAACTAAGCCATCTCATATTCTTTCTGACTATGTCCACTAGGTTTGTTTTAAAATGCAATTTTAAGCATCCCATGTTTCAAGATGGGTCTCCTTTGCTTTAGCAAGCCTGAATATGATGATGACTTCTTTAAATTTGCCACCAAGTGCCAGTAATCTCTTTTTTATGAATACATACAAAAAATTAATTCAGAGATCTTTGTTCAGAACATGCAGTGAGTAAATGAACTGTGACACTGTTTGACACTCACTCTTTTAGGTTTCAGTTTTTCCAACACCGGAAAAGACTCCATAAACCCACCTCTGGAATTGTTGATACATATTACAATTCAAGGTCAAATTGGAATCATGCTACTCATTTGCTTTTCTTTGGATCTTTAAATCCAAAGAGTTCACAGGTACACAATAAAACAGATGTTTGTTTACATACATGAATAAACTATCAGATTTTCATCTTGCTCCCTGAATACTCTCCCTTGACTTCAAAGAGAGCTTGATATACGTAGAAATATGCAAGAGGGTAAAGCTGCATAAGAAGTCAGTATAAAAGGACTTTATCTTTAGAATAAGGTACCTTTATCAATAGAATAAGGTACGATATAAACCAGGAAAATACAGTCATCTCTGACTGTCACACCAAATTGAGAAATGAGGTTTGAATAACACAGTCTAAAAAAGAATTATTTCAAACTATGATTTATACACACATATACACAATCATTCTTTTCTTTCTGGCCCCTCTTGGCCTAACCCATTAGAGTGGCCAGGGCTTAACAACTCTTTAATGAACAACAGCACAAAGGAGGGTAATTTCTGTTTACTATTATTTATTCAACTATTCAATTTTTTGTCTTAGTTAATATGACCCATCCAAAGTTTTAAATTTTTCTGTTCCTTCCCAAATCCTTTTCCTGAGAAATCTAAGAACATACAGATCACATTCCCTCAGACCTCTCTACTTCAAATACCTCAAGACACAGCATGGTTGATGAAGAAAATCATGACGAAGAAATTTCTAAGACAATTTGACTTCTCCTTCCCTCTCCATGGCATATATTGCCTAATACAAAGATTGATATAAAATAAGTTCTTAAGGAATTTCAAAGTAAAATACAATGGCTGCCTCAGTGGTCTGTTCAGTATCTCAAAATGTCTCTCTGCTCCAAAATTCCATTTCAGTTAAACTGCAGTAATGTGTGGATGCTACTAAGTTCATTCTCATTAAAATTTTTGGAACTATCGTGTTGGAATAGCAGTAAACAAACATGGATGAATAGTTCTTTATAGGAACTGTGGAACTGATCCTAACCTAAACCATTGCAGTATGGTAGTTAGTAAGATGACCTCCCAAAAGAATCAATACACTTTTCACAGCACAATACCACTCTTTGGCATACATACCACCTTCTTTATTACTCTACTCCTGGGTAATAGTTTTCTTCCTTTTGAAATGCTTTTTGAGGTATAGCTTACAGGCAGGAAAATGGATAGACCTTAAGTTTACAACTCAAGGAAAGTTTACACACGTGTGTTAGTGTGTAGCCACCCAGATAAGGACGGAAAATATTTCCAGCAACCAAAGGCTCCCTTGTGCCTTTCCCTGATCAGAATCCCCAGATAACCATTATTCTGACATCAATAAACATAGAATAATTTTTCTCAAAATTAATTTCACATATATGAAATCATATAGTCTTTGTGTCTGACTTCTTTTACTCATAATTATGTCTATGAAATTAATTTATATTGTTGCATGTATTTATTCTTTTCCATTGCTTTCTGATTATAGTCTAAATCTATTGCTAAGGTGTTTATAAATCACAATATCACTTCAATACATAAGGTATTTAATTGAAAATGGAAAACGACTTCAGAATACTAATCAGGACATTTTTAGCCCTTCATATCTATGCTACTGTTATCACACAGTTGAGACAGTCTCAAAAGGGATGTCTGTTTTATAAGCATATTAGAAATATCTAACACTTTTCTAATCTAAAGGAACATCAAATTTTGAAACTGTTTCCACTGTATAATAGCCATATATTGATATGGTGAGGTAAGCCATGCATTACTGAAATTCTGATGTCATATTTTCCATTTTTTATTAGATTCTTGATGTATTGAAATAATGTCATGATTTATGAATTCTGCCTTGGCGTTCTTTCTCTGTTAATCTCATAATCAAGATGTCAGCACATAATATTTTATCTGAATTGTTAGGAAGCGTATTCTCAGTGGAAATTTTTGAGATCCCTAAAATTTAAGTGGAATGTACTAAGCTCAGAATGCTCAACAATTAGTGATATTTTCTAGATCTCTGTAGTGGAATCACACACAAATAATGGCTAGTATATCTGGGGAAAATTTAACAGAGAAGGTAACATTCTCAAAGGAATAGCAGTTTTCTAGTCTGGAGAGCAAAGAGAAAATACTGTAAGCAAATAGAATTGTCACAGTGCAAATGGTCTGGGCAGAGATAGAATTTGAGATCTGTATCATATATGTACAAATAATTTAATATCAAGTCTAGTCCACAGTCAAGAAAGTTTTTATTAATTTGTGGAAGATATGAAGATCTTAAAGGCTTATATTTTGTTCACCTACTGTAACTATTAAAGTTTCTGGCACATAGGCACAAATTAATCCTCAATAATTGCTGGTTGAATTGAGTTATGAATTATTTCTATAATTTCTGTAAAGAAGCGAGTGACAAGTTTAATAATCAGTCAAGGGAAGGGCTACCATCCATGTGCACAGCTCAACAAAAATCATTTGGAATGGCACTGACATTATTGTATAAAATATATCTCTATCACTTTGTTAGGGATCTTGTATTCAATATATGTGTGTTCACTTAAGTTCTCAACTCAGCTTCACTCCAGGACTTTTGATTTCTGATTCCCATGCAGCTACTTATGAATTCTCATCATAAACCTTTTTATATGCCAAATTACGATGCTAATTGAGAAAACTGGCATCTTGATTATTATTAAAACTGAGGCCAAATACTTTATAAATCACTACATCATTTCAATACACCAGGAATTTATGCAGAAAATGGGAAATGTTTCATCAGATTTAAAATTGTCCTTGCTTAGCCTATCATATCAATGCTAGTATTATTGTGCCACTTGAGATAGCCTCAAAAATAATATTGATTTTCTAGCTAGAAAACTATTTGCTATTGTGTCTGACAGTTGTAAAACACAGTAATAAATAGCATGACATTATTCAGAAAATAAAGTGCTGGAGAAGGGAGTTCCACAGAGAAGGGAGTTCCAGCCCACTGGGTGTGGAACTTGGACAATGGTTGCTTCTTATTTCCTTCATTCATAATGTACTTGGAGACTTCACAGTTTTATTTCTCATCTTTTGCTTTAAATCATTTTAAGTTCTTTTTCAAATACAATATTTTCTTTCATTAAGCTCTTTATTGGAATATAATTGCTTTACAATATCATTTTCTAAAGGGAGCTTGCCCTGGAATCTCTGAGTAAGCTACAACTTTTAGCCATTAATGTCATGGGGATGATTAACATTACTTGTTAATAAGATCATATGAATTCCAACAACAATTTTCAGGGTATGTTTGGATGGATTTTGAAGAGTGTGATCTCTCAAAGGGACACTTCCCTATGAATATTTACCCTCCAACTCACGGAAACATGCGGTAAAACTTTCTATGGCATAGATACTGCTGATATTTCTAAGAAATGCATATGTTCTGAATCATACCTTTCCTGTGTCCTACTCTTCCAGTTATCAAAAATCTCCTGCATGATAGAAATGATTTTAAATGTATAATAAAAGATCTCCAGGATATTTCATTGGGCCATTATACATGTAACTTTAATGTCAAGAAGTGCTATGGGAAAGCTTCTTGTTGATATTTGTATATAAAGCAATTCAAATACATATCATCTAAAATATCATCCCAATTACAATATTATGATAGATAAGTGTGCCCTGAAATATCAACAGCAAATACCTCATTAAGTATTTTATTTTATTTTTCTTAGAAATTTGAATCTTGGTACTTTTTTGTACTCTCAATAGAAATTTTTTTCAAATATTCTAGTCTCAGAGGATTTTTCATGTTCCCAGGAAACTTCGAAGCACATCTCACCTCAGTTAAGAATTCTCTATTTTTTGCATCTAAGATAGAATGATATTCAACACATAACTTGTAAGAAGCAGGATAACTGACATAAAACTATGTAAAATGCTTAAGAATAGATTTTAAAAGGCAAGATGTAGCAGTTAAGAAGCTTTAAGTTGCAAACTACTTAAACATGCTCAAAAATATAAGAATTTATTGGCTCACATACTGGGTATGTCTAGCTATAGGGCAGGCATACTGAAAGTCAATGATATCTTTGAGGATCCAGTCTATTGGTTTAAGTCCCTCTTCCTGTTCTGTAGCTCAGTATTGGTCCAGGCCTACATAATTTGTCATTCGGATGCAGTAAGTGGGGTGGGGGAGAGAGAGAGAATTCCTTGCCCAAACTATGAAAGTCCTGACTTTATGCCGATTGGATCCATCCCTGGAGATGGGAATGATATCTATTATACATAAATTTCTTGGCAGCTAACCAATTAATCCATGAGCAAAGGATGAAATATTAGAAAAACAATTTTTATGCACAAAATCTGTTCAAGTTCCAGCCATTTTCCAGCTTCCCTTTGAAATTGTTCCTAGTGTTTTTGTCAGAATAATTTTTTTATTTGATGGTAACAAAGAGGTAAAGGACAAGTAGACTTTCAAGGAAAGTCATTCTGTGGGGCAAAAACTATAGGATGGACTCCTCTTGTGTTTTTTCAATTCAAAAGGGAAATACTGATCAAGATATAGTATAGCATATATAATGGAATAAAGGCAGTCCCTTGGCATAGAAGTAAGGTATGTTGACCTTCAACAACATTTCCAATGTTACTAAAACAACGTGACAGCAGAAAACAACCAAGGAAGTGGAGGCCATGGCAAAGCAAAGAAAAAAGCTGAAGATGAAGGTAGCAAGAGGGAGGAACATGGAACCCTTAAAATTTTTGGAATTGCTTAATCCTAAGACTAGCCATGCGACTGATATACTCCCCAATTAGAATGACTATTAGAAAACAAAATTTATATGTATGTTCTACAAATAACAGCACAGTCCTAGAAATAGAAGGATCAGGTAAAAATAAAGCACTTAAGCAATAACTTTATATTAAAACAAGGTATAGGTTTGGGGAAAATCAGTAGATAAAACATTCCTTGTTACATAAATAAGAGTATGTGTGAATGGAGTTACCCAATAGCCAACATATTATTAGATGTTTATTCATATGTTACAACAATGTATACTCTGTTTTCTTGAACATAGATATTCACATATTGATTTGGACAGCAAAATGTGCCAAGAAATTGTGGTTATCATTCTACCTCAATAAAACAGCCCAATACATATATATATATACAATGGAATATTACTCAGCTATAAAAAGGGATGAGATGGCGCTATATATAAAGAGGTGGATAGACCTACAGTCTGTCATATAGAGTGAAGTAAGTCAGAAAGAGAAAGACAAATATTGTATGCTAACTCACATATACGGAATCTAAAAATGGTACTGATGAACTCAGTGACAAGAACAAGGGCGCAGATGCAGAGAATGGACAGGAGAACTCGAGGTTTGGGGGGGGCGGGGGGTGAAGTGGAAGCTGAGATGAAGCGACAGAGTAGCACAGACATATATATAGTACCAACTGTTAAATAGATAGCCAGTGGGAAGTTGTTGTATAACATAGGGAGTCCAACTCGAGGATGGAAGATGCCTTAGAGGACTGGGACGGGGAGGGTGGGGAGGACTCGAGGGAGGGTGAAGGGGGAGTTGAGGGAGGGAGGGAATATGGGGATATGTGTATAAAAACAGATGATTGAACTTGATGTACCCCAAAAAAATAATAAATTAATTTAAAAAAGCCGAATAACAAAACCAGCTTTGTTTATAAGAATAGACTCACCTCTAATTCATTACATTTTACTTGCTATTTCTCATCAAGTATTTTATGACACATTTTAATATTTCATAACATGAAAAGAAATAAAAATTTCAAATATTGAATGTCATTTCTTGCTGTATAAAAAGGTAAAAGCTAACTTTCCTTGCCTGTTTTTCCTTTCATAAGGCCCACCCTTCTGTTTTTGATAGCTTATCTATATATTTTTCCTAGCAGTTTGAACCCTGCTCAAGAAGAAAATATAAAAGTCAGTTGAAGCGATGAGAAGAATATGGTCTATGGTCTCTCTTTTAAGTGCTTTTTAGAACATAGCAGTCAAAAATATTTGGTGAATAAATGAACAGATTTCCAAGTTTGTTTCTGATTTTGGATTTTCTACCTGCTAAAATAGCAGAATCACAAATTCTTAAATGGAAATAAGATATACTGGATCCTGGTTTTGTTGACACTTGATTCTTGACTAACTCTATGTTTCCAGTTCATTTCTTCTTTAGGTGACTTCAAATCAGTTGGCTTCAATGAGACTCTTGTTTTCTACCTGTAAAGCATGTCCCTGGAGAATACTCTCTCTCTCTCTTTCACGCACACACCTTCTATCCAAATTAGCAAGAGAAGTATAGCTAAAGTCTAGGTCACCTTATCCTTTTGTTTGTTTGTTTGTTTTGTAACAGCTTTATTAAGCTATAATTCACCTACTATACAATTCATCCATCTAAAGTGCACAATTCAATGGGTTTTAGTATATACACAGATTTGTGCAATCATCACCACAATCAATTTTAGAATGTGTTCATCTCCCCTTACCCCTTAGCCATCACCCCCTAATTCTCCCTCACCTTGGCCCCTGACAACCACTACTCTTCTTTTCCTTCTGTCTATAGATTTGCCTATTTCGTACATTTCATGTAAATGGAATCTTATAATAGTGGCATTTTGTGTCTGATTTCTCTGCCATCGTTTAATGTTTCCAAGGTTCTACCATGCTGTACTCTGTATCAGCACTTCACCCCTTTTTATGCTGAGAAATATGCCATTGCGTGGACAGACCACATTTTGTTCATCCATTCATCATTTGATGGACTTTTAGATTTTTATGCTGTTCGGCTGTTAAGAATATGCTGCTATGAATATTCATGTAAGCAAGTTGTTTTTTTTTTTTTAACTTTATTTCTTTATTTATTATTTTTTGGGGGTATACCAAGTTCAATCACCTGTTTTTATACACATATCCCCATATTACCTACCTCTCTTGACTCCCCCCACCCTCGCTCGAGTCCCCCCTACCCTCCCCGTCCCAGTCCTCTAAGGCATCTTCCATCCTCGAGTTGAACTCCCTTTGTTATACAACAACTTCCCACCGGTTATCTATTTTACAGTTGGTAGTATATATATGTCTGTATTACACTCTCACTTCGTCTCAGCTTCCCCTTCACCCGCCGCCCCCCGCCCAACCTCGAGTTCTCCAGTCCATTCTCTGCACCTGCGTCCTTGTTCTTGTCACTGAGTTCATCAGTACCATTTTTAGATTCCGTATATGTGAGTTAGCATACAATATTTGTCCTTCTCTTTCTGACTTACTTCACTCTGTATGACAGACTCTAGGTCTATACACCTCATTATATATAGCTCCATCTCATCCCTTTTTATAGCTGAGTAATATTCCATTGTAAATATATGCCACATCTTCTTTATCCATTCGTTTGTTGATGGGCATTTAGGTTGCTTTCATGTCCTGGCTATTGTAAATAGTGCTGCAATAAACATTAGGGTACATGTTTCTTTTGGAATTATGGTTTTCTTTGGGTATATGCCCAGGAGTGGGATTACTGGATCATATGGTAGTTCTATTTGTAGTTTTTGAAGGAATCTCCAAATTGTTTTCCATAGTGGCTATACTAACTTACATTCCCACCAACAGTGCAGGAGAGTTCCCTTTCCTCCACACCCTCACCAACATTTGTTGTTTCCAGATTTTGTGATGATGGCCATTCTGATCGGTGTGAGGTGACACCTCATGTGGCTTTGACTTGCATTTCTCTGATGATTAGTGATGTTGAGCATCTTTTCATGTGTTTGTTGGCCATCTGTATGTCTTCTTTGGAGAAATCTCTGTTTAGGTCTTCCACCCATTTGTGGATTGGGTTATTTGCTTTTTTGGTATTAAGCTTCATGAGCTGCTTGTATATTTTGGAGATTAATCCTTTGTCCATTGTTTCATAGGCAACTATTTTTTCCCATTCTGAGGGTTGCCTTTTAGTCTTGTTTATGGTTGCTTTTGCTGTGCAAAAGCTTTTAAGTTTCATGAGGTCCTATGTGTTTATTCTTGATTTTATTTCCATGATTCTAGGAGGTGGGTCAAGAAGGATCTTGCTTTGATGTATGTCATAGAGTGTTCTGCCTATGTTTTCCTCTAGGAGTTTTATACTGTCTGGCCTTACATGTAGGTCTTTAATCCATTTAGAGTTTATTTTTGTGTATGGTGTTAGGAATTGTTCTAATTTCATTCTTTTACATGTTGCTGTCCAATGTTCCCAGCACCACTTATTGAAGAGGCTGTCTTTTTTCCATTGTATACTCGTGCCTCCTTTGTCAAAGATAAGGTGCCCATATGTGTTTGGGCTTACTTCTGAGTTCTCTATTCTATTCCATTGATCTTCCTTTTGATTTTTGCGCCAGTACCATACTGTCTTAATCACTATGGTCTTGAAGTATAGTTTGAAGTCAGGAAGCCTGATTCCACCAACTCCATTTTTCCTTCTCAAGATTGCTTTGGCTCTTCGGGGTCTTTTGCGTTTCCATACAAATCATAAAATTTCTTGCTCTAGTTCTGTGAAAAATGCCATTGGTAATTTGATTGGGATTGCATTGAATGTATAAATTGCTTTGGGAAATACAGTCATTTTCACTATGTTGATTCTTCCAATCCAGGAACATGGTATGTCCCTCCATCTGTTCGTATCTTCTTTGATCTCTTTCATCAATGTCTTAAAGTTTTCTGCATACAGATCTTTTGCCTCCTTAGGCAGGTTTATTCCTAGGTATTTTATTATTTTTGTTGCAATGGTGAATGGGAGGGTTTCCTTAATTTCTCTTTCTGCTCTTTGGTTGTTAGTGTATAGGAATGCAAGAGATTTCTGTGCATTAATTTTGTATCCTGCTACTTGACTAAACTCATCCATTAGTGCTAGCAGTTTTCTGGTAGAGTCTTTAGGGTTTTCTATATATAATATCATGTCATCTGCAAAGAATGACAATTTTACTTCTTCTTTTCCAATTTGGATTCCTTTTATTTCTTTTTCTTCTCTGATTGTTGTGGCTAACACTTCCAAAGCTATGTTGAGTAGTAATGGTGAAAGTGGACACCCTTGTCTTGTTCCTGTTCTTAGAGGGAATTCTTCCAGTTTTCCCCATTTAGAACGATGTTGGCTTTTGGTTTCTCATATATGACTTTCATTATGCTGAGGTAATTTCCTTCTATGCCCATTTTCTGGAGAGCTTTTATCATAAATGGATGTTGAACTTTATCAAAAGCTTTTTCTGCATCTATTGAGATGATCATATGGTTTTTATCCTTCAAGTTGTTGATATGATGTATCACGTTGATTGATTTGCGTATATTGAAGAATCTTTGCATCCCAGGGATAAACCCCACTTGATCATGGTGTATGATTTTTTTAATGTGCTGTTGGAGTCTGTTAGCTAGTATTTTGTTGAGGATTTTTGCATCTATATTCATCAGTGATATTGGTCTGTAATTTTCTTTTTTTGTGACATCTTTGCCTGGTTTTGGTATCAGGGTGATGATGGCCTCATAGAATGAGTTTGGGAGTGTTCCTCCTTCTGCAATATTTTGGAAGAGTTTGAGAAGGATAGGTGTTAGCTCTTCTCTAAATCTTTGATAGAATTCACCCGTGAACCCATCTGGTCCTTGGCTTTTCTGTGTTGGGAGATTTTTAATCACTGCCTCAATTTCTGTACTTGTGATTGGTCTGTTCATGGTTTCTATTTCTTCGTGGTTCAGTCTTGGAAGATTGTGTTTTTCTAAGAATTTATCCATTTCTTCCAGGTTCTCCAATTGATTGGCATATAGTTGCTTGTAGTAGTCTCTCATGATTTTTTGTATTTCTGAGGTGTCTGTTGTTACTTCTTTTTCATTTCTAATTCTGTTGATTTGCATCTTCTCCCTTTTTTTCTTGATGAGTCTGGCTAATGGTTTATCAATTTTGTTAATCTTCTCAAAGAACCAGCTTTTAGTTTTATTTATTTTTGCTATGGTTTCCTTCCTTTCTTTTTCATTTATTTCTGCTCTGATCTTTATGATTTCTTTCCTTCTGCTCACTTTTGGGTTTCTTTGTTCTTCTTTTTCTAATTGTTTTAGGTGTAAGGTTAGACTATTTATTCGATACCTTTCTTGTTTCTTAAGGTAGGACTATATTGCTATAAACTTCCCTCTTAGAACTGCTTTTGCTGCGTCCCATAGGTTTTAGGTTGTTGTGCTTTCATTGTCATTTGTTTCCAGATATTTTTTGATTTCCTCTTTGATTTCTTTAGTGATTTCTTTTTTTTTAATAGTGAATTGCTTAGCCTCCATGTGTTTGTATTTTTTGCAGTATTTATCCTGTAATTGATATCTAGTCTCATGGCATTGTGGTCTGAGAAGATGCTTGATATGATTTCAATTTTCTTGAATTTTCTGAGGTTTGATTTGTGACCCAAGGTGTGATCTATCCTGGAAAATGTTCTGTGTGCACTTGAGAAGAAAGTGTATTCTGTCTTTTTTCGATGGAATGTCCTATAAATATCAATTAAGTCGAGTTGGTCTAACGTGTCATTTAAAGCTTGTGTGTCTTTATTTATTTTCTGTTTAGATGATCTGTCCATTGATGTAAGTGGGGTGTTCAAGTCTCCCACTATTATTGTGTTACTGACAATGTCCCCTTTTAAAGCTGTTAGCATTTGCCTTATGTACTGAGGTGCTCCTATGTTGGGGGCATAGAGATTTACCATTGTGATATGTTCTTCTTGAATGGATCCCTTGATCTTTATGTAGTGTCCTTCCTTGTCTCTTTTTATAGTCTTCACTTTCAAGTCTAATTTGTCTGATATGAGTATTGCTACTCCAGCTTTCTTTTGACTTCCATTTGTGTGGAATAACTTTTTCCATCCCTTTACTTTCAGTCTCTATGTATCCCTTGGTCTGAAGTGGGTTTCTTGCAAGCAGCATATAGAAGAGTCTTGTTTTTGTATCCATTCACCACTTTGTGTCTTTTGGTTGGAACATTTAATCCATTTACATTTAAGGGGATTATTGACGTGTGTGTTCCAAATACCATTTTCTTAATTGTTTTGGGTTTGTATTTGTAGGTGTTTTCCTTTTCTTGTGTTTCCTACTTAGAGAAGTTCCTTTAGCACTTGTTGTAAGGCTGGTTTGGTGATGCTGAATTCTCTTCACTTTTGCTTGTCTGGAAAGCTTTTGATTTCTCTCTCAAATCTGAATGAGATTCTTGCTGGGTAGAGTATTCTTGGCTGTAAGTTTCTCTCTTTCAGGACTTTCAGTATATCCTGCCATTCACTTCAGGCCTGCAGAGTTTCTGTAGAAAGGTCAGCTGTTATCCTGATGGGTTTTCCATTGTATGTTATTTGTTGCTTTTCTCTTGCTGCTTTTAGTATTTTTTCTTTGTGTTTAATTGTCATTAGTTTGATTAATATGTGTCTCGGTGTATTTCTCCTTGGGTTTATTCTGTATGGGACTCTCTGTGCTTCTTGGAGTTGGTTAATTATTTCCTTTCCCATGTTGGGGAAGTTTTCCACTATAACCTCTTCAAATATTTTCTCAGACCCTTTCTTGTTTTCTTCTTCTGGGATGCCTATAATTCGAATGTTGTTACGCTTAATGTTATCACTGAGGTCTCTGAGACTGTCTTCTATTCTTTTTATTCTTTTTTATTTTTCCTGCTCTGTGGCATTTATTTCCCCCATTCTATCTTCCAACTCACTTATTCATTCTTCTGCCTCAGTCATTCTGCTGGTTATAGCATCTAGAGTATTTTTAATTTCAGTTATTTTGTTATCCATTGCTGTTTGTTTTTCTGAGTTCTTATGAACTGTTTCTTGTACTTTCTCTAATTTGTTATCGAGATTTTGTATCATTTTTACTATCATTACTCTGAATTCTTTTTCAGGCATTTTTCCTATTTCCTCCTCATTTATTTGGTTTTGTGGGATTTTTCCTGCTCCTTTTGCTGCATAGTGTTTCTTTGTTTCCTCATGGTTGTCCAAACTTTTGGGGTTGCTTGTCCTGGCAATAGAAGTGTTTATAGAAGACTCTCCAAGCCTCAGACTAATGTCCAATCATTGGATTAAACAAATACTAAATCTAGGCAATACATACATGTATAAGACACACAATTACTGAATGCATTAGGAAATAAGGCTCAGGAAAGACCTGACAGAACCCCAGTGTGCTATCAGATATTCAAAGAGAAATCCAACAGAAATTGACAACTGAAACAAAACAATTCAGAGACAAAAGCAAAGCAAACAAACAAACAAATAACACCTTATGCATACAAACACTAATCCAGGGAGATTTTGTAAGCTAGGATCAAATATAGAAAAGAGCTCGAGTAGCACCAGACAGGATGGAGATTCTCAGAATGAAATTAGACAATTGTACTAAGAACTAAGATAAAGACAAAAAACCTAATATTAAGTACCAAGGCAGTGCGTCATCTGGAGAATAGAGCAAGGAGTCTGAGCAGATTGATAGTGTTACTTATAAGTATGCTAAAATAAAATAAACTTAAAGTGGCTGGAAGAAAGGGGAACAGAAGAGTGTACTGTGGTTGGAAATATGCAAATAAAAAGAAAAGAATAGAAATGTATAGAAGATAGGGATGAAAGGAAAGTATGAGAGATATATTGTCTGTACTACCAAAAACTTAGCTAGATATAGAAGTATATAAAAAGGTAAAAAAAGAAAAATAGAATAAAAAATATCATTAAAAAATTATGTTATAAAACATGGATCCCTTAGGGCTAAGATCATAGTTAATAAAGAAAAAAAGAAAGAGAGAGAGAGAGAGAGAAAGAAATAGAAAAAATCCAGAACTGATCCCAGAATGGACCAGTTCAATAGGTATTGATACTAATAATTCTGTTTCCTTAGAGTCTCAGCTCTAAGTGTCCTTCTACTCGCCTTGGGTTTTTTTGCATTATTCTGTGACCAGCAGAGGTTCCTTTATTGTTTGTCTGTAAGCTTCAGTGTGTGGGGAGGGAGAGGGTACAATAGTGACTCCTTCCCCTGCGAGTGAGTGAGCAGTGGCGCACTGTTTTTTCAGTTGGCTTTGGAGGTGCCTGTTGCAGAGGGATGCCCGTGGCTCTGGTGTAAACAGAAAGTCTTAGAGTTGGGCCTCTCTTGGGTTTTTTTTTTTTCTTGGCAGCCTCCCTGCTGCCAGAGTTTCAAAGGGTTTTATTCTAGCCCTGCCCGAGTGCCTGAGTGTGCTTGTTATCCCTGAGCGCCTTAGGTGACCCACAGGGCGTCTCTCCACTGCCTGTTGCAGGCGCTGAAAGAGAGAGAGAAGCTATGCCTGCAGCTCCTCCCCCTCCCCGCCCATGAGCCTGCAGCTTCCAGCTGCCATCATGGCCGGGCAGCTCTCATGGACGGGCACTCCTCACCATGGACCTCTTCCCTCCTGTCCTCTCGGTCCATCACTTTACTGACAACAATGTTTCTCCCCCTGAACCAGCTCTCCAGTTCCCACGCTCCTGCTCCCGGACCCTCTGTTCAGCTGTGGATCGATGACTCGGTCCGGGAACGCCGAGCTGCGGTGCGGACCCTCAGTATGTTTCTCACTCCCTCCCGTCTGCCACAGCTTCGCCGCTTCACCCTCTTTGAGCCATCGTAGATGCCTCCCTACCGGTCATGTCAGGCTCCTTGTGGTCCTTTCTGGTGTCTGAGGCCATCTGCTGGTGTTCAGCTGGTTCTCTGTGGGAATTATTGCATCCTTCAGTGCATTCCGAATGCATCTGTGGAGAGGGATGCATTCCACGTCCCTCTACTTCGCCGCCATATTTTTTCCCCTCCTGTAAGCAAGTTTTAAAATATTGCTTTCCTTTTGGAATCACCAGCCAGAAGGTGTACAAATGTCCTTAATAGTCCCACAGTCATCATCTAGCCTGCAACACTAGGAAAGCATGGGTTATAAATCCTTCAATGGCTTGTAGGTCACCTTATTCTTAATCCAGTATTGTTTCTATTCTTTTACATTATCACACACTTGATGACTATAGAGATGCATTTTAAATCCAGAAATTCACTGGGAACTACTTCTTTATTTTTTCAAACAAGAAGGACTAAGACACTATGTAGTTAAAAAAACTAAGCAGAACAAAATGAAATTGACATGATCAATTTTTAAATTTCACATTTGAATGCTTTGGCTACACTTTTAGTGCAAAATAGCACTTTATATTTAGTCTATTGGTATAGCTCTTCTGTTACTATCTCATCTAATTAGAACTACCTTCTATTTGCAGTGCTTTTCATAATGTTGATTTTATCACTGAACTATTACAACAATACTAAAATGTTGGGAAGATGTTGAACTTCAAAAATGGAAAATTAAGATTTATATAATATTGCTTATTTATCTAGGGACAGGAATAAGTTAAAGACTTCCTGCTTGTTGAAACCAGTGCTATTTCTGTTGCATTTAAAGAAAAAAAAACCTCACTAACTTTCTAATAAGTATTTTTCACTATAATACAAAGGGATTAAAACAGTTCTTGTTTGCAGAACATACTTTTTAGTTATAGTTTATTACATTTCATCAAAAATTACATGCTATAATACAATTTAGGTATTTGGAAGTTCATGGTATTCTCATAAAAATTAATTGTGAACAGCAGGGGTCATTTTTATCTGCATTAAAATACTTAAAGTTATGAATGTGGCTTTGGGATTGAGTAACGGATAGAGGCTAAAACAATTTGAGGAATAAGTTAGAAAAAGCTTAGATTTCTTTGGATATACTGTTAGTATAAATATAGATGCTAAAAATACTAGTGGAAAGGAAGAACTGTTCTTAGAAAACACTGATGAAAGAAGTTGAAGATGATACATACATATGGAAAGATATACCATGTTCTTGGATTGGAATAATCAATATTGTTAAATTGACCATACTATACAAGGCAATCTGCAGGTTCAATGCAATTCCTATCAAAGTACCAATGGCATTTTTCACAAAACTAGAACAAATCATTTTCTAATTTTTTTAAAAAAATTAAAGATTTGGGGGTTCACAGGAAGATGGTAGAGAAGTATGATGTGGAGGCCACCTTCCTCCCCACAAATACATTAAGAATACATCTATGTGTGGAACTGCTCCTACAGAGCACCTACCAAATGCTGCCAGGGGACCTAAGACTTAGAAAAAGGCAACAAGAATCCTCACCTAACTGGGTAGAGCAAAAGAAAAAATGAAAACAAAAAGAGACAAAGGGATCAAGATGGGCCCTTCCCTTCTGGGATGGAGCTGTGAAAGGGAAAGAAGTTTCACACACTAGGAAGCCCCCTGGATGGCAGGGACAGGGGGGAGCTTCAGAGCCTCAGAGAAGAGGGCAACAACAGGTGCACAGAGGGCAGAGTGGAGAGATTCCTGCATGGATGATCAATGCCAACCAGCACTTCCCAGTCTGAGATGCTTGTCTGATCGCCAGCTGGGGCAGGAGGGGCTGGGCACTAAGGCTTGGGCTTCAGAGGTCAGACCCCAGGGAGAAGACTGGAGTTGGCTGTGTGATGACTGCTTAGGTGGCTACTGTACCACAGCTAATCTGGAGGCAATCTGGGGAAAAGCCTGGGCCTGAGAGGCAGGAGACCTTTGTTTCTAGGTGCTCGAGAGGCTGCCAGTCATAGGAGCTTCCTGCTCCTCACACTCAGATGGCAGGGCAACACCTATGCTAGTGCCACTGCAAGACAGGTCATTGTGTACACACTTCCGGCAGCTGGTGCAACCCGCCACTGCCAAGGGTCCCATGATCTGGGGCAAACTTCCCCAGGACAATGCACAGCACACCTCAGGTTCATGCTTACCTCTGCCACTCTCTGCACATTTCAATTTAACTGCCATATCCCACCCTCCCCCCTCCTGAGTGAGCAAGTGAGCCTTCATTAGCCACTGCTTATGCCCCCTCTTGGCTGGGCAAGGAACCTACACCTGAGAGGCAGGACCAAAACCAAAACTGAACCCTGGGGGTTGTGGAACCAAAGAAGAGAAAGGGAAAACTCTCCATACAGCTGCAGGAAGAACAGATTAAATACCCACAGTTGGCTTTGTAGACCCTGCATCTACCTGAATAGACCTGAATAGACAAGTGTTCCAACAATTGAGGCTGTGGATTTGGGGGGAAACTGTGGAATTTGGGGGCAAGTACACACAGGAGTAAGGCCAGATCAGAGTCTGAGCTGACACCACAGTGCCCACAACAGGTGCAGAGACCTATCTAGATGTATTGGAGGACTTCCTGGTTTGATTTCCGCTTTTGAATTGTTTCTGGTTCTATGTTTTTGTTAGTTTTTTTTTACTGTATATTTTTGTAAGTGGGTTTGTTTATTGGTTTGGTTGCTCTCTTCATTTTCTCTCTCTTTTTTTCTATTTTATTTTCTCCTTTATTTTTCTTTTTGTGAGTGCGTATGTGTATGTCTCTTTATGTGATTTTGTATGTTTAGTTTTGCTTTTAACAATTGTCTTGGGGTTTTGTCTGTTGTTTTTCTTATTTTTTTTCTTTTTTTTCTTCTTCCTTTTCTTCCATGTTATGCAGTTTGCATGGTACTGGTGCCTCGGCTGGGGGTCAGAACTGCACCTCCAAGGTGAGAGAGCTGAGTCCAGGATGTTGGATCACCAGAGAACTCCCAGACTCATAGAATATTCATCAGTGAGAGCTCTCCCAGAGGTCTCCATCTCAACACTAAGATCCAACAGCCAGCAAGCTCCAGTGTTGGATGCCTCACGCCAAACAACCAGCAAGACAGGAACACAACCCTGCCCATTAGCACACAGTCTGCCTATAGTCATACTAAGCTCACAGACACCCCAAAACACACCACTGGATGTGGCCCTGCACATCAGAAGGATGATCCAGCTCCACACACCACAACACAAGCACCATTCCCCCCACTAGGAAGCCTACACAAGCCACTGGACCAACCTCCCCACTGGGGACAGACACCAGAAGTAAGAGGAAATACAACCCTGCAGCCTGAGGAAAGGAGACCCCAAAAAAAGTAAGTTAAACAAAATGAGAAGACATAGAAAGATGCAGCAGATGAAGGAAGAAGGTAAAAACCCACAAGATGGGACAAATGAAGAAGAAATAAGCAGAGTACCTGAAAAAGAATTCAGAGTATTGATAGTAAAGATGATATAAGAGCTCTGAAATAGTATGAAGGCACAGATGGAGAAAATACAAGAAATGTTTAACACGGAGTTAGGAGAACTAAACAGCAAACAAATAGTGATGAACAACACAATAACTGAAATTAAAAATACTCTAGAAGGAAGCAATAGCAGAATAACTGAGACAAAATAATGGATAAGTGACCTGGAAGATAGAATGGTGGAAATAACTGCCATGGAGAAGAATAAAGAAAAAGGAATGAAAAGAATTGAGGACAATCACAGAAACCACTGGGACAATATTAAATGCACCAACATTCAAATTATAGGGGTCCCAGAAAATGAAGAGAAAAAGAAAGGTTTTGATAAAATATTTGAAGAGATTTTAGTCAAAAACATCCCTAACATGGGAAAATAAAATCAATCAAGTCCAGGAGGTGAAGAGAGTCACATATAGGATAAACCCAAGGATATACACACCAAGACACATACTAATCAAACTATTAAAAATTAAATACAAAGAAAAATATTAAAAGCAGCAAGGGAAAAGCAACAAATAATATATAAGGGAATACCCATAAGGTTAACAGCTGATCTTTCAGCAGAAACCCTGCAGGCCAGAAGGGAGTGGCAGGATACACTTAAAGTGATGAAAGAGAAAAACCTACAACCAAGATTACCCAGCAAGGATCTCATTCAGATTTGATGGAGAAATAAAAGCTTTACAAACAAGCAAAAACTAGGAGAATTCAACACTACCAGACCAGCTTTACAACAAATGCTAAAGGAACTTCTCTAGGCAAGAAACAGCAAAGACCTACAAAAACAAACCCAAAACAATTAAGAAAGTGGTAATAGGAATATACATATTGATAATTACCTTAAAGGTGAATAGATAAAACGCTCCAACCAAAAGACACAGACGGGCTGAATGGATACAAAAACAAGACCAACATACATGTTGTCTACAAGAGACACACTTCAGAACTAGGGATGAATATAGTATGCAAATGGATATCAAAAGAAAGCTGAGGTAACAATACTCATAAAAGATTAAATATAATTTAAAATAAAGACTATTAAAAGAGACAAGGAAGGACACTACAGAATGATTAAGAGCTCAATACAAGAAGAAGATATAATAATTGTAAATATTTATCCACCTAACAGAGGAGCACCTCAATACATAAGGCAAATGCTAACAGACATAAAAGGGGAGGTCGACAGTAACACAATAATACTAGGAGACTTTTACTCTCCACTTACACCAATGTACAGATCATCCACACGGAAATTGAATAAAGAAACACAAGCTTTAAATGACACATTAGACCTGATGTACTTAATCGATATTTATAGGACATTCCATCCAAAAACAATAGAATATAGTGTCTTCTCAAGTGCACATGGGACATGCTCCAGGATTGATTGAATCTTGTGTCACAAATCAAACTTCAATAAATTTAAGAAAATTGAAATCATATCAAGCATTTTTCTGATCACAATGCTATGAGACCAGTTATCAATTACAGGAAAAAACTGTAAAAAATACAAACACATGGAGGCTAAACAACACACTACTAAATAACCAAGAGATCATTGAAGAAATCAAAGAGGAAATCAAAAAATACCTGGAAACAAATGACAATGAAAACACAATGACCCAAAACCTATCAGATGTAGCAAAAGCAGGTCTAAGAGGGAAGTTTGTAGCAATACTATCCTACCTCAAGAAACAGGAACAATCCCAAATAAACAACCAAACTTTACACCTAAAGCAATTAGAGAAAAAAGAACAAAGGTGAAAAATAAAAAAAAAATAGCAGAAGGAAAGAAATCATAAAGGTCAGATCAGAAATGAAAGACAAAAAATGAAGGAAACAATAGCAAAGATCAATAAAACTAAAAGCTCTTTCTTTGAAAGGATAAAGAACAATTAATAAATCATTAGCCACACTCATCAGAAAAAAAAAGAAGATTCAAATCAAAAGAATCAGAAATGAAAAAGGAGCAGTAACAACTGACACTGCAGAAATGCAAAGGATCTTGAGAGACTACTGCAAGCAACAATATGCCAATAAAATGGACAACCCAGAAGAAATGTATAAGTTCTTAGAAAAGTAGAACCTTCCAAGACTGAACCAGGAAGAAATAGAAAATATGAACAAACGAATCACAAGCACTGAAGTTGACACTATGATTAAAAATCTTCCAACAACAACAATAAAAAAAAGCCCAGGGCCAGGTGGCTTCACAGTGAATTCTATCAAATATTTGGAGAAGAGCTAACCTTCTCAAACTCTTCCAAAATATAGCAGAGGAAGGAACACTTCCAAACTAATTCTACAAGGCCACCATCATGCTGATACCAAAACCAGACAAACATGTCATACACACACACACACACAAAAAAAATTAAGGACCAATATAACTGATGAACATAGATGCAAAATTACTCAACCAAATAGTAGCAAACAGAGTCCAACAGCACATTAAAAGGATTATACACCATGAGCAAGTGGGGGTTATACCATGAATGCAAGGATTCTTCATTATACACAAATCAATCAATGGGATACACCATATTAACAAATTGAAGAATAAAAACCATATGATCATCTCAATAGATGCAGAAAAAGCTTTTGACAAATTCAACACTCATTTATGATAAAAACTCTCCAGAAAATGGGCATAGAAGGAAATTACCTCAACATAATAAAGGAGATATATGCCAAACCCACAGACAACATCCTCCTCAGTGGTGAAAAACTGAAAGTGTTTCCTCTAAGTTCAGGAAGAGGGCAAGGGTGCTCACTATTACCACTACTATTCAACAGAGTTTTGGAAATTTTATCCACAGCAATCAGAGAAGAAAACAAAAGGAATCCAAATTGGAAAAGAAGTAAAACTGTCACTGTTTGCAAGTGACATGTTACTTTACATAGAAAATCCTAAAGATGCCACCAGAAGGCTACTAGAGCTCATCAATAAATTTAGTAAAGTATCAAGGTACAAAATTAATGCACAGAAATCTCTTGCATTCCTGTACACTAACAAAGAAAAATCAGAAAGAGAAATTAAGGAAACACTCCCATTGACCATTGCAAAAAGTAGAATAAAATTCCAAGGAATAAACCTGTCTAAGTAGGCAAAACACCTGTATGCACAAAACTATAAGACACTCACGAAAGAAATGAAAGATGATGCAAACAGATGGAGAGATATACCATGTTCTTGGATTGGAAGAATCAATAATGTGAAAATGACTATACTACTCAAAACATTGTACAGATTCAATGTGATCCATATCAAATTACCAATGGCATTTTACACAGAACTAGAACAAAAGAGTATACAATTTATATGGAAACACTAAAGACCCTGAATAGCCAATGCAATCTTGAGAAGGAAAAATGGAGCTGCAGGAATCAGGCATCCTGAGTTCAGACTATACTGCTAAGCTACAGTAATCAAGACAGTATGGTACTAGCACAAAAACAAAGATAAAGATAAATTGAACAGGATAGAAAACGAGAGATAAACCTATGCACATATGATCATCTTATCTTTGACAAAGGAGGTCAGAATATACAATGCAGAAAAGACAGCCCCTTCAATAAGTGCTGCTGGGAAAACAGGATAGCCACTTGTAAAAGAAAGAAATTAGAACACTCCCTAACACCATACACAAAAATAAACTCAAAATGGATTAAAGACCTAAATGAAAAGCCAGACAGTATAAAACTCTTAGAGGAAAACATACGCAGAGCACTCCATGAAATAAATGACAGCAAGATCTTTTTCAACTCACCTCCTAGAGTAATGGAAATTAAAACAAAATTAAACAAATGGGACCTAATAAAACTTAAATTTTTTTGCACAGCAAGGCAAATCATAAACAAGACAAAAATGCAACCCTAAGAATGGGAGAAAATATTTTCAAATGAAGCAAATGACAAAAGATTAGTCTCCAAAACATACAAGCAGCTCATGCAGCTCAATACCAAAAAAAAACAACCCCATCCAAAAATGGGTGGGAGATCTAAACAGACATTTCTCCAAAGAAGACGTACAGGTAGCCAACAAACACAAGAAAAGATGCTTAACGTCACTAATCATTAGAGAAATGCAAATCAAAACCACTGTGAGGTATCACCTCACAGCAGTCAGAATGGCCATCATCAAAAAATCTATGAACAATAAATGCCAAAGAGGCTGTGGAGAAAAAGTAACCCTCCTGCACTGTTGGTGGGAATGTAAATTGATAGATCCACTATGGAATAGAGTATATAGAGAGAGTTCTTAAAAAACCAAAGCTAGAACTACCATATGACTCAACAGTCCCACTCCTGGGCATATACCCTGAGAAAACCATAATTCAAAAAGACTCATGTACTACAATGTTCATTGCAGCACTATTTATAATAGCTGGGACATGGAAACAACTGAGATGTCCATCAACACATGAATAGATAACGAAGATGTGCTATACACACACACACACACACACACACACACACACACACAAAGGAATATTACTTAGCCATAAAAAGGAATGCAATTGTCTTATTTGTAGTGAGGTGGATGAACCTACAGACTGCCATACAGAGTGAAGTAAGCCAGAAAGAGAAAAACAAATACCATATGCTAACTCATATATATGGAATCTAAAAAAAAAAAAAAAAAAGTGGTACTGATGAACCCAGTGACAGGGCAAGAATAAAGATGTAGATGTAGAGAATGGACTTGAGGATACAGGGTGCGAGTGTGAGCAAAGGGGAAGCTGGGATTAAGTGATAGAGTAGCAATGACATATATACACTACCAAATGTAAAATAGATAGCTCAATGGAAGTTCCTGCATAATATAGGGAGATGAACTCCATGATGGGTGATGACTTAGTGGATGAGGTTAGGGAGGGTGGGAGGGAGTCACAGGAGGGAGGGAATATGGAGATATATGTATAAACACAGCTGATGCACTATGGTGTACCTCAAAAATTGTCACAACAGTGTAAAGTAATTGAATTTCCAATAAAGAGCTTTAAAAAAATGGTACTGATGAACCCAGTGCAGATGTAGAGAATGGACTTGAGGACATGGGTTTGGGGGGTGGTGTGAAGGGGAAGCTGGGATGAAATGAGAGAATAGCATTGACATATATACACTACCAAATGTAAAATAGTTAGCTAGTAGGAAGCTGCTGCATACACAGGGAGATAAACTTTGTCCTTTGTGATGATATAGAGGGGTGGGAGAGAGGCTTAAGAGGGAGGACATTGGGGATATATATATGCATATAGCTGATTCACTTTGTTGTACAGAAGAAACTAACAACATTATAAAGCAATTATACTCTAATAAAGATGTATAAAAATACTAATTAATGTTAAACCATATCCTGCAAAAAACTGTAATCAAATTGTTTAAAAGGACTTAAAAATTTTATATAAAAATTTTTATTGAAATATAGTTGATTTACAATGTTGTATTAACTTCTGGTGTACAGGAAAGTGATTCAGTTATGTATAAATAATATGTATATATATTACATATATATGTATATTCTTTTTTTACACTCTCTTCCATTATAGGTTATTACCAGATATTGTGTATAGTTCCCTGTGCTACATAGCAGTTCCTTGTTGCTTATCTATTTTATATAGAGTACTGTGCATATTTTAATCTCAAATTCTTAATTTATCACTCCCCTGGCTTTTCCCTTTGGTAACCATAACTTTGTTTTACATGTGTGTGAGTCTATTTCTTTTTTGTAAATAAGTTTATTTGTATCTTTTTAGATTCCACAGATAAGTCATATGATATGATATTCATCTTTCTCTGTCTGGCTTACTTCACTTAGTATGATCATCTCTAGGTTCATTCATGTTGCTGCAAATGGCATTATTTCATTCTTTTTTTATGGCTGAGTAATATGCCATTGTGTATATATACCAAGAACAAATAATATTAAAATTTGTATGGAAACACAAAAGACCTTGAATAGCCAAAACAGCCTTGAGAAAGAACAACAGAGCTCTCTCACTTCAGACTACACTACAAAGCAACCATAATCAAAACAGTATGTACTGGCACAAAAACAGACACATAGATCAATGAAACAGGATAGAGAGCCCAGAAATAAACCCAAACACTTACAGCAAATGAATCTACTCTAAAGGAGGCAAGAATACACAATGGAGAAAAGACAGTGTTTTCAATAAGTGGTTCTGGGAATACTGGACAGCTACATATAAAAGAGTAAAAATAAAACATTCTCTAACATTATATACAAAAGTAAACTCAAAATGGATTAAAGAACGAAATGTAAGTCCAGATACTACAAAACTCCTAGAGGAAAACATGGGCAGAACACTCTTTGACATAAATGGCAGCAATATTTTTTTTAATCCATCTCTTAAAGAAATTAAAAGCAAAAATAAACAAAGAGGACCTAATTAAATTTAAAAGCTTTCGCACAGCAAAGGAAACCATCGACAAAACCAAAAGACAACCTATTGAATGAGAGAAAATATTTGCAATGGTGTGACTGATAAGCCAACATATATAAACAGCTCATACAACTCAACACCAAAAAAAAAAAAAAAAATCAACCCAATTAAAAAACGGACAGAAGAACTGATTAAACAGTTTTCCAGAGAGGAAATGCAGATGGCCAACAGGCACATGAAAAGAAATGGACGATTCCAGTCCTGGGTATATATCCAAAAAATACCCCAAAACACTAATTCAAAAAGATACATGCACCCCAATGTTCATAGCAGCATTATTTATAATTGCAAAGATTTGGAAGCAATTTAAGTGTCCATCAACAGACAAATGGATAAAGAAAATTATATATATATATATATATATATATATATATATATATATATATATATATATATATATAGAGAGAGAGAGAGAGAGAGAGAGAGAGAGGATACTACTCAGCCATAAAAAATAACATTTTGTCATTTGCAGCAACATGGATGGACTTGGAGGGCATTATGCTAAGTGAAATAAGTCACATAGAGAAAGATAAATACTGTATGCTATCACATATGTGGAATCTAAAAAAAAAAAAACAAATGAGTGTATATAACAAAACAACAACAGATTCATAGACATAGAGAATAAACTAGTGGTTACCAGTGGGGAGAGTGTGGAGAGGGGCAATATAGGGTTAGGGGAGTGGGGGGTACAAACTTACTGAGTATAAGATAGGCTACAAGGATGTATTGTACAACACAGGAAACATAGCCAATATTTTGTAAAAACTGTAAATGGAGTGTAACTTTGAAAATTACATAAAAAATTTAAAAAATGAAGGAAAGGAAGAATGATAGAAATCTATATCATCTTAGAAACACATATGCACTCATAAACATACAGTTGGTAGAATATGAACATTAAAGATGCTGTTGCTGAGTTCTCAGAAGGAAGTGAATAGCATGGTAGATAAATTGCTGCACTGATGGCTTTTAAAAACAGAAGAAGGGGCCACAAGTCACATAAAGTAAGTGGCCTCTACAACCAGGAAAAATAAAGTATACCAATCCTCCCCTAGAGCCTCTATAAGGAATACATCCCTCAGGACACAGTTTATATTTCTGATCTCCAGAATTGTAAAAATATAATTAAATTTGTGGTTATTAAAGGCACTTATTTTGCATCAATTTGTTACAGCAGAAACAGGAAATAAATATAGATTTGGGGAACACCTAGATACCTGTATATTTGATCACTTTTCTAAAGATTTTGCCATTTGACTTGCCACATAAATTGTATATAGAGCAAACTAATTAGATCACCTAAACTCAGTACTCTTTTAAATACTCTAGAGAAAGTTCTTGTTAAAGTGCAAATTATGATCTAGTGGGTCTGGTGTTGGGCCTGAAATTCTGCATTTGTAACAAATTCCCAGGTGATACCAACACTGCTGCTCCTCAGATTACATTTTAAATAGCAAGATGCTAGAGCAAATCATTAATCACAGACCTCTTTAGTGCTAACATAGTAATTTTAGTCATATTATGACTTTCCCTTTATTCCTATAGCTACTGAAGTGAATCATCTAAAGTGGCAGAGGCTGAAATTACAGCAGATATTTTCCCTTATGCAGGAGGAATGGAAACACTTATCCTTATTTTTCCCATCTTAATCTTCTTCCCATGAGCTGTCACATAAATCTAAAAGTGAAGCCTACTCACACTTGGTTGTCTCATATAAAATGAGATCTTGGGAGTCACAGCCTGTTGATAAAATGGTTATATATTCTAATGCAATGGAATATTTTCACAACTGGTTATTCTGCTTCAAAGTAAGAAGAAGCTCAGGCCTCAGTATGGGAATACAATCAGTGATATGTGAATGCCAGTTAAATGGGGAGATAGACAGATCTGTGTGGCATAACTCTGCTACTTACTACTTCTCAGACAAGCCCTTTATCTCTGCTAAGCTTCGGTATCTCCATCTATAAAATAAGAGAGTTGGACTCTTTGTTCTTTAAAGGTTGTTACTAGTTTAGGGGGCCAAAGTAGCAATATATCTGAGATAGAGTGGTTGTTGATATTTTATAGAGTTTATATAAAAAGGTGGCTAAAACTCTGCCTATGTGGCTTTCTTGTAAAGGAGAATATCCTACCAACATTGGCAGTGGCCTTCTTTTTTCCTCTGGGTAAAATGTCCCTAAGATTATGTATCACTGTTAAACAATGCTTGACTCTGTTAAATACAACTCCTCCAAAACACACACACACACACACACACACACACACACACACATGCCTCAGCCTCAAAGACTATAAATAAAGTTACTTAAAATCTCCAAAGTAAACCAAGATTGCCATTTTCTTAAACCCATAAATTTTCTCTTAAGTTAATCAACATTTTATTGACAAAAGAAAAGATATTTCCCAATTAAACATGAGCTCAGTTTCTCCCTTTGAAATGGTTCACTGCTCCCCAAAGAGCCATTTTTGAGTTTTCCTCTGGATGAAGTTGTGACCAGTTTTGAATTCAGATAAGAAATGGTTCTAGATGCAATCTTCAGAGATATGCCACAGATTTCTTTCTATGAAAAGGTTACTGTAAATTGAGCAGCAAGAATTCTGTTTTTAGTTTGACACTTGTTTAGCCAGTTAAGACCAAATATCCAAGTAAATTTTGCATGCAAAGCCTATGTTAGTTGTTGTGCAGAAAGATCAAGAAAACATTTAATTCCTGACATTTAATAGCATAAATCACATAAAATATATGTGACTTAGTAGCAGTTACCAAGTAGCATGTAAATTAGTGATTAGAAAACATACAATTGGAATCCCCATGTACCAACAGGTCCCAGAACAAAGATATGATCAGAGTAAATTCAAGTTAAGGAATGTTCTTCTTCCCTTCATAAAACTAAGATTTATTGAGTGTCTACTATGTTATAGGTACTGTGCAAAGCACATATATGCATTATCACATTTAACTCTTACTAAAACCTTATGAGGTCAGTATTATTATTAGTCTCATGTTAAAGATGAGGTAACATAAGCATGAATAATTAATTGGCCCAAGGTCACGCAGCTAGAAAATGGCAGATCAGGGACTAGAACCCAAGTCTCCTTGACTTCAAAATTTGTTATTTTAACCACAGTTTATTGGTACAGTGTACTGCTGCAAATCAAAGTAAAGAAATCCTGGTAGACATTTTACACACCAAAAAAAGAAAAAAGAAAACACAACAGGTTTATCTTAGACTAATAGGACATTATGACTTAGGAGTTAAAATGTGCCTCCTTTATTACAGAGGAGGAAACTGAAGTTTAGAGAGAGAAATGACTTGCTCAAAATCACAGTAATAGTAACTGGAAAAATTATTATTAGAACTCATGTTTTCTGACTCCTAGTAACTGTTTACACCACTACACTAATAAAACTTTTGTCCAATATAATTTTTACATACAAAGTTTTTGTCTAAGATAGTCTCAGCTCTGTTATACCAGTCACATGCCAAGAAATGCATATGATTCAGCATATTACTGCCATCACCCTGGTTTACTCTTACAATGAAAAGCAAGTTTTCTTATGGTGACTCAAAGCATGGAATATACAAAAAAAGTAATTTAAACTTATTACTGAAGGCAATTAGAAGTAACCAACTGAACCACTATACGTTCTTCTGAGTACCATGAATACTAACTGGTTCTGCAATTGGTTCTCCTAAATTGTCTCAATTGCTTCTTCAAAAACATGTAGTGCATGACCATGATGCTTTATGAAGACTGTGAACAAACTTTCTATCTCTTAAAAAATTATAATGAGAAGGTTGCCACTGACTCAGACAAAAGGCTGCCAAATGAAAAAGAAAATTCACATAATAGTCCAATTCTTTTCAGCCAAATATTACAAAGAAACAATTTCCTTCAGTACTCTTAGTAATATCTACTGCTGCCCACTTCCTCATTTCCTGAGTATACAAGATATGACAGGACACCAGTTGAAAGAGATATAATTAGAAAAGCAGTTGTTTTGGTGTGTGCTTTGATTTGCTGTGTAAGATGACATCTGTGTTAAAACATGACCTTAAAATGAAAGTTGGGAGCTAAGAGAATCTGGAAAAGACAAGAAATGGTTTCTTCTCTAGAGCTTCCAGTGTAATATGGCCCTGCTGACTCCCTGATTCTGTCCAATGATACACATTTCAGACGTCATTTGCAAGAGTAGTGCAAAAAATACCCATATATCCATTATCAAAATTCACTAATTTGTAACATTTTTCTTTGGTTTGTATTTATGTTATCTCACATTACACACACATATGCACACAATATATTTTTCTGAGCCCTTTGAGGGAAAGTTGCATATGTCATACCTTTTAACCACCACTATTTCAGTGTACATTTGTGGACAGGTATTAAGCTCAAGAAATTTAAAATTGATGCCACATCTTTATCTAATCTGTCACCCTTATTCCAATTTTGTGATTTGATCCAATAATTTTCTTTATAGAGATTTTTTTTCCTGAAGTCCACGATCAGGTATTAGTAAATACTGTATTTTTGGGTGCCTTCATCATCCTTGCCACTCTCATCAGATTTTTAGTCCTCTTCATTAATTTCATTTCAAAGCATCCTGTTCAGATACAAATAAATTTTTTCCAAGGGTGGTCTGATCAGTAGAAAAGAGAGGGAACCTCTTACCTTCATTATCCTATATCCTACATAACATTTTTAAAACAGCTCCACCAAGATATAATTTTCAAACATAAATTTCATCAAAATGTAGTCTTCAATGTTTTTAGTATATTTACAGAGTTGTACAACTACCACCACTATCTAGTTTCAAACATTTTAATCACTCTGAGAGGAAATTTAATACCCGTTGGTGTTACTGCCCTTCTCTACACCACAACTCTAGGCAATCTCTAATCTACTTTCCATTTCTATGGATTTACCTTTTTGACCATTTTATGTAAATGGTTTAATATAACTTGCAGTCTTTCACAATTGACTCCTTTTAATTAGCATAATGTTTTCAAGGTTCATCCATGTTGTAGCATGTATTAATATTTCACTTGTTTTTATTGCCAAATAATATTACATTGTAGGAATATACCACATTTTATGTATCCATTCTTCAGTTAATGGACATTTAGATTGTTCTCACTTTTTAGCTATTGTGAATAATGCTGCTTGAACAATCACATAAAACCATGTTTTCAATTCTTTTAAATATGTAATTAGAAATGGAATAACTAGGTCATACGATAACTCTATGTTTAACATTTTGAAGAGCTGTCAAACTGTTTTTCCAAATTCATTACTTAGAACTTCATATTTCATTAGGTTGTTAATGTTACTAATTACATTTGATTCTAAAAATGTAATTACAGTGACATTGGCAATTTTGTACAGATATTTGGATAGTTCAGAATACTTTCTATACTTTTCTGATTGGATGCTTTTACTCTGTAGCTATAAAATGATTACATTAGGACATATGGAATGTTATTAGTGTTGTTGTATACAATGTTGTATATTAATTTTTGTTCAGAAGATATTTTAACAGTCAAACTTCTCAGTTATCGCAGAGTTTTTGAGATTTTCTGATGAATGGCTTTACAGGACTGTTTGCTTTTCTGTTATGAATGTTTTGACAGGACCCAGAAGAAAGGCAGTTCTTGAGAATTTTCCAATGTGATTGTAAAGTCAAAGTCACGGAAATCCCATTTCAAAGGCTGTTTCCTGAAGCTTCCTAAACAAATTATAGTCTCCAGAGGTGAGTCTCCTTCTGATTAGTTGAATGTAAACAATTAGTCTTGGAGATAGGATTGCTGACATTCCTTCCTCCCAGCCACTTACCAAGAGTTAACAACAAACTTTAACAAAGCAAGAAACAACAAAGCCTCTGTAGGTCTCCTTGCATAAAATGTGCTCATTGATATATCTCTGCTTTTGTTCTTGGTTTTCACCTTTTTTTTTTTTGGTGTTCTCACTATGATCTTCCTCTTTAATAATCATGATCTGAACCATTCTTCAAAGTTCACCATAGTCTCATTTTTATGCATCATTTTCCTTTTAATATTTCTGTCTTTGAAGTCTTATAACATTTACTTTTAACCACATAATCTTGTTTTTGAATATATGTCTTGTATTGTCTTCTAATAAAATCATAGACCTTCTGAAAGCAAGGACCACCCCACTTCTTTTGTGTTTCCTACAGTGTCTCCAACATGTCCATTAGGAGTTTAATAAATATATATTTATGGAATGATTTATCTTCACCATTTCAAAAATAGTTATTCTAGACAGAAAGACAACTTTATGTATTTTGAAAAGTAGAAAATTCCCTGGTGGTCCAGTGGTTAGGACCCAGTGTACTCACTGCAGAGGGACCAGGATCAATCCCTGGTCGGGGATGTAAGATCCCAGAAGCCAAACAGTGCAGCTGAAAAATAAATAAAAAATAAAAAAAAAGACATTTAAAAATAAAAATTGTAAAAAAAGGAAAAAAGTGAATTGGTTTTGAGTAGGCAAATTCTAATGATGTTAGAGGATGCCTTATGTGGTACAAAAAAAAAGTCTCAGCTTAGGATAGATTCTATTCCCAGAACTATCATTAGAGTAGAATGATTGCAAACAAGGAATGTGGAGTCCAATAAACCTATTTGAATCCCAGTTTCACACCTAAGTAACTATTTAACTCAGAACCATCAATCATCTTTAGGTATCAGTTTCTTCACTTGTAAAATACAGAACATGATAAAACCTATGCACTGTATCTCACAGAGTCATTGTAGGAATTAAATATGACCCTGCATGAGAAAAATACTTCAAAAATTATACAGGGTGATGCAGACTATTTAATATACACCAAACTATCTGTTGATGACAACTGAAAAAGCTAAACAAAATACAGGCAGTCTTTACACTGCACAGTGGTGTGGGATCACAAAAGTGGCCATGCAAGCTGAAGCCATGCAAAGCAATCTTAATAATCAATAGGAAAAATAATGATTCTACTGTGGCTTTAAACATTTTTTTGCCCAAGCATTAAAAACTCTCTTACTTTTGGGTACAAATGAGTAAGAAAAAAAAATAGTAAAATTTATATTTATTTAGTGCACTGAGTTTTAAATATTGTAAAATTAAAGTGTTTTATTTCTTTGTAAAAATGTATTTTTTCAGCTCTTTATTGGAGTATAATTGCTTTATACTCTTGTGACAATTTCTGCAGTACAACAAAGTGAATCAGCTGCATTTATACATATATCCCCATATTCCCTCTGTCTTGAGCCTGCTTCCTACCCTCCCTATCCCACACCTCTAGGTCATCGTCAGTCATCAGCTTGATTTCCCTGTGTTAAGCAGTAGCTTCCCACTAGCTATCTATTTTACATTTGGTGGTGTATATATGTCAATGCTACTCTCTTATTCTTGCACTGCCATTGGGTTCATCAGTACCATTTTTTTTTTTAGATTCATATATATGTGTTAGCATACAGTATTTGTTTTTCTATTTCTGGCTTACTTCACTCTGCATGACAGTGTCTAAGTCCATCCACATCACTACAAATAACTCAATTTCATTCCTTTTTATGGCTGAGTGATATTCCATTGTATATATGTGCCACATCTTCTTTATCCATTCATCTGTTGATGGGCATTTAGGTTTCTTCCATGTCCTGGCTATTGTAAGTAGTGCTGCAATTAACATTGTGGTACATGCATCTTTTTGAATTATGGTTTTATCATGGTATATGCCCAGTAGTGGGACTGTTGTGTCATACACAGTTCTATTTTTGTTTTTTTTAAGGAACCTCCATACTGGTTCCCATAGAGGCTGTACCAAATTAAATTCCCACCAACAGTGCAGGAGGGTTCCATTTTCTCCACACCATCTCCAGCATTTATTGTTTCCAGATTTTTTGTTGACGGCCATTCTAACCAGTGTGAGATGATAACTAATTGTGGCTTTGATTTGCATTTCTCTAATGATTAGTGATGTTGAACATCTTTTCATGTGTTTGTTAGCCATAGGTATGTCTTTGGAGAAATGTCTATGTAGGTCTTCTGCCCATTTTTGGATGAGGTTGCTGTTATTTTGATACTGAGCAGCATGAGCTACTTGTATATTTTGGAGATTAATACTTTGTCAGTTGCCTCATTGGCAAGCATTTTCTCCCATTCTGAGGGTTGTCTTCTTGTCTTATTTATGATTTCTTTCACAGTGCAAAAGCTTTTAAGTTTCATTAGGTTCCATTTGTTTATTCTTGATTTTATTCCCATTATTCTAGAAGGTGTGTCAAAAAGGATCTTGCTTTGAATTATGTCATCGAGTGTTCTGCCTATCTTTTCCACTAAGAGTTTTATAGTGTCGGGCCTTACATTTAGATATTTAATACATTTTCAGTTTATTTTTGTGTATTATGTTAGGAAGTGCTCTACTTTCATTCTTTTGTATGTAGCTGTCCAGTTTTCCCAGCACCACTTATTGAAGAGGCTGTCTTTTTTCCATTGTATATTCTTGACTCCTTTGTCAAAGATAAGGTGACCATATAGGCATGGGTTTATTTCTCAGCTCTAATCCTGTTCCACTGATCTATATTTCTGTTTTTGTGCCAGTACCATATTGTCTTGATCACTGTAGCCTTATAGTATACTCTGAAGTCAGGGAGCCTGATTCCTCCAGCTCCATCTTTTCTTGTCAAGATTGCTTTGGCTATTTGAGGTCTTTTGCATTTCCATACAAATTGTAAAAGTTCTTGTTCTAGTTCTGTGAAAAATACCATTGGTAATTTGATAGGGTTTGCATTCAATCTGCAGATTGCTTTGGATAGTATGCTCATTTTCACAATGCTGATTCTTCCAATCCAAAACCATGGTATGTCCCTCAATCTGTTTGTATCGTCTTTGATTTCTTTCATCAATGTCTTACAGTTTTCTGCATACAGGTCTTTTGCATCCTTAGGTAGGTTTATTCCTAGGTAATATTCTTTTGTTGTAGCAATGGTAAATGGGAGAGTTTCCCTAATTTCTGTTTCTGATCTTTCGTTGTAGTGTATAGGAATGCAAAAGATTTATGTGCATTAATTTTGTATTCTGTTACTTTACTAAACTCATCGATTATTGCTAGAAATTTTCTGGCAGCATCTTTAGAGTTTGCTATGTACAATATATCATCTGTAAAGAGAGACAGTTTTACTTCTTTTTCAATTTTGATTCCTTTTATTTTGTTTTCTTCTCTGATTGCTGTGGCTAAAACTTACAAAACAGTGTTGAATAATAGTGGTGAGAGTGGGGCTCCTTGTCTTGTTTCTGTTCTTAGGGGGATTGCTTTTAGTTATTCACCATTGAGAATGATGTTGGCTGTTGGTTTGTTGTATATGGCTTTTATTATGTTGAGGTAGTTTCCTTCTAAGCCCACTTTCTGGAGAGTTTTTTACCATAAACGGATGTTGAATTTTGTCAAAAGCTTTTTCTGCATCTATTGAGATGATCATATGGTTTTTATCCTTCAGTTTGTTAATATGGTGTATTACATTGATTTATTTGCATATATTGAAGAATCCTTGCTTTCCAAGGATAAACCCCACTTGATCCTGGTGTATGATCTTTTTAATGTGCTGTTGGATTCTGTCTGCTAGTATTTTGTTGAGGAATTATGAACCTATGTTGAACAGTGATATTGGTGTATAATTTTCTTTTTTTGTGACATCTTTGGTTTTGGGAATCAGGGTGATGGTGGCCTTGTAGAATGAGTTTGGGAGGATTCCTTCCTCTGCTATATTTTTGAAGAGTTTGAGCAGGATAAGTGTTAGTACTTCTCTAAATGTTTGATAGATTTCACCCGTGAAGCCAACTACCCCTGGACTTTTTTTCTGTTGGTGGAATTTTAATCACAGTGTCAATTTCAGTGCTTCTGATTGCTCTGTTCATATTTTCTATTTCTTCCTGGTTCAGTCTTGGAAGATTTTACTTTTCTAATAATTTATTTATTTCTTCAAGTTAGTCCAATTTATTGGCATATGGTTGCTTGTAGTAGTCTCTCATGACCCTTTTTATTTCTACAGTGTCAGCTGTTACTTCTCCTTTTTCATTTTTAATTCTGTTGATTTGTGTCTGCTCCCTTTTTTTCCTGGTGAGTCTGGCTAATGGTTTATCAATTTTATCTTCTCAAAGAACCAGGTTTTAGTTTTATTGATCTTTCCTATTGTTTCCTCCATTTCTTTTTCATTTATTTCTGATCTGATCTTTATGATTTCTTTCCTTCTGCTAAGTTTTTTTTTTTCTTTTTCTTTCTCTAATTGTTTTAGGTGTGAGATTAGCTTGTTTATTTGATATTTTTCTTGTTTCTTGAGGTAGGATTGTATTGCTATATACTACCTTCTTAAAACAGCTTTTGCTGCATCCCATAGGTTTTGGGTTGTTGTGTTTTCCTTGTCCTTTGTTTCTACCTATGTTTTGATTTCCTCTTTGAGTTCTTCAGTGATCTTTTGGTTGTTTAATACTGTACTGTTTGGCCTCCATATGTTTTTAGTTTCTTTTACAGTTTTTTTTTCCCTGTAATTGATATCTTATGGTGTTGTGATCAGAAAATATACTTGGTATGATTTAAATTTTCTTAAATTTACCAAGGCATGATTTGTGACCCAAGATGTTATACATCCTGGAGAATGTTCTGTGTGCATTTAAGAAGAAAGTGTATTCTGTTGTGTCTGGATGGAATGTCCTATAAATATCAATTAATTCCATGTAGTCTAATGTGTCCTTTAAAACTTGTGTGTCTTTATTTATTTTCTGTGTGGATGGTCTGTCCAATGGTGTAAGTGGGGTGTTAAATTTTCCTACTATTATTGTATTACTGTCGATTTCCCCTTTCATGGCTGTTAGCATTTGCCTTATGTATTGAGGTGCTCCTGTGTTGGGGGCATAGATATTTACAACTGTTATATATTCTTCTTGGATTGTTCCATTGATCATTTTATAGTGTCTTTCCTTGTCTCTTGTTATAGTCTTTACTTTAAAGTCTGATTTATCTGATATGAGTATTGCTAGTCCAGCTTCCTTTTGACTTCCATTTGCATGGAATATCTTTTTCCATCCCCTTTCTTTCAGTGTGTATGTGTCCCTAGGTCTGAAGTGGGTTTCTTGTAGACAGCATATATAAGGGTCTTATTTCTGTATCCATTCAGCCAGCCTGTGTCTTTTGGTTGGAGCATTTAATTCATTTACATTTAAGGTAATTATTGACATGTGTGTTCCTGTTACCATTTTCTTAATTGTTTTGGGTTTGTTTTTGTAGGTCTTTTCCTTCTCTTGTGTTTCTTACTTAGAGAATTTCCTTTAGCAATTGTTATAAGGCTGGTTTGGTGGTGCTGAATTCTTTCAACTTTTGCTTGTCTGTAAAGCTTTTGATTTTTATGTTGAATCTGAATAAGATTCTTGCTGGGTAGGGTATTCTTGTCTGTGGGTTTTTCTCTTTCAAAACTTTAAGTATATCCTGCCAGTGCCTTCTGGCCTACAGAACTTCTGCAGAAAGATCAGCTGTTATTCTTATGCATTTTCCCTTTTGTGTTATTTGTTGCTTTTCTCTTGCTGCTTTTAATGTTTTTTTTTTTCTTTCTGTTTAAATTTGTTAGTTTGATTTATATGTGCCTCAGTGTGTTTCTCCTTGGGTTTATTTTGTATGGGACCCTCTGAGCTTCTTGAGATTGTTTGAATATTTCCTTTTGCGTGTTTGGTAATTTTTTTATTATAATTTCTTCAAATACTTTCTCAGACCCTTTCTTTTTTTCTTTTTCTTCTGGGACACCTATGATATGAATGTTTGTGTGCTTAATTTTGTCCCCGTGGTCTGTGAGAGTGTCTTCCATTCTTTTTATTCTTCATTCTATATTCTGCTCTTTGGCAGTTATTTCCACCATTCTATCTTCCAGCTCACTTACTGATTCTTCTGCCTAAGTTATTCTGCTATTGATTTCAAATAGAGTATTTTTAATTTCAGTTATTGTATTGTTCATTACTGTTTGCTTTTTAGTTCTTCTAAGTTCTATTTAAATGTTTCTTGTATTTTCTCTATTTTGTTTTTGAGATTTTGGATCATCTTTACTATCAGTATTCTGAATTCTTTATCAGGCAATTTGCCTATTTCTTCTTTATTTATTTGGTCTTGTGGGTTTTTTTCTTACACTTTTGCCTAAAAGGTGTTTTTTTTTTTTTTTTTTTCTCGTTTTGTCTAACTTTTAGTATTTGCTGTCTCATTTCCCTATGCTGCCTGTTAGGAATTCCTCTCATTTCTGTTCTCTGCCCATTGTGGTGTGGTTGGTCCAGTGTTTTGAATAGGCTTCCTGGTGGGAGGAACTGGTGCCTGTGTTCTAGTGGGTGGATCTGAGTCTTTTCCCTCTGATGAGCAGGGCCATGTCAGGTGGTGTGTTTGGGGTATCAGTGAGCTTAGTATGACTTTAGGTAGTCTGTGTCCTGATGGGTGGGTTTGTGTTTCTGTGTTTTTTGTAGTTTTGTCTCAGGCATCCAGCTCTGGCAGTTCCAGGCAGTCAGGTGAAGCCAGGTCTTAGACTCTGATAGAGGCCTCTGTGAGAGCTCTCTGTGATTAATATTCCCTGTGACTATGGATTCGCTAGTGGTCCAGAATCCTGGACTCTGTGCGCCCTCCCCAGAGACTCAGGCCTGGCTTCTGGTGTAAGAATCAAGACCCCATAGATGCTCATCCTGGCAATAAGGAGGGTTAAAGAAGACTAATTAAGCCCCAGATTAATGGTGAAAAATTTAAATCAAAGAAACCAATACTGAAACAAAGAAGCATGTATGTGCAGAAGAGAAACAAAAACAGAACCCAATAAAACATAAAGCACTAGAACAACAAGACCAAAAAAAAAAAAAAAAGAATGAAATCAGAAAATTAAAAACAAAACAAAACAAAACTGAAAACCAAAAAAAAAAAAACCAAAACAGAGTGCCATCTAAAGACTGATACACCCCCCGCCCCCTCCCAAACCTCAAGTTCTCCAGTCCATTCTCTGCACCTGCATCCTTTTTCTTGTCACTGAGTTCATCAGTACCATTTTTAGATTCCGTATATGTAAGTTAGCATACAATATTTGTCTTTCTCTTTCTGACTTACTTCATTCTCTATGATAGACTGTAGGTCTATCCACCTGAAGGGGAAGCTGAGACGAAGCGAGAGAGTAGCACAGACATATATATACTACCAACTGTAAAATAGATAGCCAGTGGGAAGTTGTTGCATAACAAAGGGAGTTCAACTCGAGGATGGAAGATGCCTTAGAGGACTGGGACAGGGAGGGTGGAGGGGACTCGAGGGAGGGTGGGGGGAGTCAAGGGAGGGAGGGAATATGGGCATATGTGTATAAAAACAGATGATTGAACTTGGTGTACCCCCAAAAAGTAATAAATAAATAAATAAAATTTAAAAAAAGACTGATACAAAGAAAGAAAACAAACCAACATGAATAATTGAAAAAAAAAGAGAGAGAGAAATTGGAAAGAAGACAGAAGAACAGAACAATGTAGAAATGGAAATATATTTAAAAAATTTAAAAAGGGAGAGAAAAGAAAAAGGAAAAAATGTGAAACAAAACTGGAAAGTAATTGTGAAAAGAAGGATCAAATATAACAAGGACCAAATAGAAAAAAAGACCAAATATAACAAAGAACAAGAGAACAACCAGATAGACTGAAAATCTTCCAAATGAAATCAAACAGTTAGAATTAGAACTAAGATAAGGAATAAACCTAAAAACAAAAAACAAAGCACGGTTTCAATTGAACAATAAAACAAGGAAATAGATCAGACTGATAATAATGATTAAAAATAACATAAAATAAAATAAAATAAAATAAAATGGGATAAACCACAGAGCAAAAGAAAAGTATAAATAGAAATATAAAAAGAAAAAAAATAAAACAAAAATGCATTAAAGAAAAATAGGAAAAAAGATAGGGGAAAATAACTCAGTACAACAGAAAGGCCAACTAGAAATAGAAATACACAAAAAGAATAAAAATAAAAATAAAGGTAAAAATAAAATAAAAAAATGTTATGAAACACACAGATCCCATAAGACTAGAATTGTACTTTAAGAAAAAGCATGATCCTACAACAGAATGAATCAAAACAATAGAATTAATAATAATAGCAATTCTGTTTTCTTGGGGTGTCAGCTGTAAGTGTCCTTGTACATGCCTTCAGCCACAGGCTACCGTTGCCTCCCCAAAAGGCTTTTTCTGTTACTTGTCAGCTGGTGCTTAACAGCCAGACCTAGACCTTTATTTTTTGTCTTTGGTGCCGAGTGAGAGAGAGGATACAATAGTGGCTCCTCCTGTGTGTTACTCAGCAGTGGGTCCCTGCTTCCATGGCAGCCCAGTTTTCCCTCGTAGACATTCCCTGCTGTAGATTTCTTCCCTCCCATCCCCTCAGTCCATCTCCCTGCTGCCAACAATGGTTCTCATCGTGGACCTGTTCTCCAGTCCCTACATTCCAGCTCCCAGACCCCCCGCACTGCTGTGAGTGCACGTCTCAGCCTGGGGCAAGCAGAGCCATGGTATGGACCATATGTGTTTCTCACTCTTTCCCATTTGCCATAGATTGGCCACTTCACTCTATTTAGGCAGCCCGAAATGCCTTCCTTCTGTCCCAATCTAATTCCCCATCAGAGAGGTGTTTCACCATCAGATAAGGAGGGCTTCCCTGAATATGGGAATCTCTCTTCTGCTTCAGCTCCCCTGCCCCAGGGTGCAGGTCCCATCCCTTTTTTTCTCCCCCTCTTCCACTATTTTTTTGGTCCTACCCAGTTATCCAGGGATCTTTATAGTCCTTTCCTGTGTCTAAGATCTTCTGCTAGTTTTCTGTGAGAATTGTTGCATCTATTGATGTATCCCTGATGTATCTGTGGAGAGAGACAAGATCCACATCCTTCTACTCTGCCACCATCTTCCCCACACACCCCCCTAAAAATGTATTTAGAGTGGTCTGATCACTGTTAAATTTCTTCTAAACATATAACTTATGATTTGGAGGAATTAACTTTTTTGTCTTGGAGAATTGTCACACTCATTTCTAAGTTTGAATCAGCTTCCAACATTTTATCTTTTGTACATTCAATATTAACACATATCTCCCAGAGTTCCTTTAATATGAAATATTTGCCAGCATCACTCTCTCTGGGATATCTTCATGCTTTATAGTCACTTCCTTCATTTATGTATATGTTTGCCTTTGCTTAGTTTCTCTGGCTTCAGTGTCAACAGTGTCAACATTCCCACAGTAAGCTATTTTTTCTATAACTCCATTTACATTTGACTTAAATTTTACTTGCAGTGGTATCACCTTTTATTCCTTTGCTGCACTTTGATCTCTTTTGGCTAGTCCCTCCTTTCAATTATCCATTGTTGTAAAATACCATATGTGTAATCTCTGAGGGGCAAGAAGGCAGCATATCTACATGCTTTTCTGTCTGTGCATAAACTGAATAACACATGCACAGTGACCAGTTGCTGATAGACTTTTAAAGAAGCCATGTGATTGGTCATTGATCATGACATGAATCTGCTTTTTATGTAATTGTTTGTGCACTGGGGAGCTGGCAATAAAGTTTGTACTTTAAGCAAGTCCTCACATTTAATAAACTGTGGTAACTGAAATATAAACAATGTTGTTGTAGGACTGGTACTGTTTAACTAAATTTGGTGATTGAAACTCTTAAATATAAGAACTGCACAAAGAGAGAAGTGTCTTCATTTAAAACATCATATTCCTAAATGGATCAACACATAGAATCAAAACTACTGGGCCAAGATATGAGGGTGAGTCAAAAATTATCTGCACTCTGGCTTCAGATTTTTAATTAACTTTTAGAAAAGACAAATGCATCATTTTTTGACATAACCTCCTTGATTTTCAATACACTCTGTCCATCTGTCAACAAGCTTTAGTATTACCTCATTAAAAATATTTTAGGCTGAGCTGTGAGCCACAAATGCACCTCTGTCTTCATTTCTCTATCAGAAGTGGATCTTCCTTAGAGACTGTCATACAGAGTGAAGTGAGTCAGAAACAGAAAAACGAATATCATATATTAACACATTTATGTGGAATATAGAAAAATGGTACAAATTAACCAGTTTGCAAGGCAGAAATAGAGACACAGATGTAAAGAACAAACATATGGACACCAAGTGGGGAAAGCAGTGGGGGGGGGTGGTTTGGGAGAGGATGAATTGGGAGATTGGGATTGCCATATATACATTACTAATAAAAAATATCAAATTGTACACTTTAAATATATACAGATTATTGTAAAAAAATAAATTAATTAATTTTAAAAGAAGTAGTGAATCTTCATCTTTGTAGGGCTGCTTTCAGGGTACCAAACAGGTGAAAGTCCAATGGAGCAAGATCAGGATTATGGAGAGGAAGCTTTAACACCTCAAAATGAAGTAATCCATCACAGACTTAGGTTTTGAAAAGTTTGTGTGATATGAGTACCGAAACAACTCATGGAAGAGCATAAACAGAAATGTTTGGATATCTGCAAACAAAATTTGGACCCATAATCTTAGGAAGGTGAGAGTTTCTTAAAGAGAATCATTACTGGTGATGAGACATGGATTCATCACTATGATCCTGAGAGCAAATGGCAGAGTATGGAATGGAAACATCCTCAATCACCAACCAAGAAAATGTTCAAAAGTCAACCATCAGCTGGAACATTTATGCTTACAGTTTTCTGGGATTCTCAAGAGCCAGTACTGGAACATTATCAGGAAAAAGGTTCAACAATCAACAGTGCTTATTACAGTGAGATGCTTATTGAAGAGCCAAAGCCTAAACTTCAGATTAAATGCAGAGGACTGCTATCCAAGGGTGCTGTGATCTTGCATGGCAATGCATGTCTACACACTTCTGCCCACACAATCAACACTCTGCAAAACCTTTGTTTTGAGGTGTTAAAGGATCCTCCTCATAGTCCTGATCTTACTTCATCAGACTTTCACCTGTTTGTTTCCTTGAAAGCAGCCCTATGAGGATGAAGATTTACTTCTGATGAAGTGATGACAGCGGTGCATTTGTGGCTCACAGCTCAGCCTAAAACATTTTTTCATGAGGAAATATGGAAGCTTTTTGACAGATGGACAAAGTGTATTGAAAAGCAAGAAGATTATACTAAAAAATGATGTATTTGTCTTTTCTAAAAGTTAATTAATACATCCAGATTGCAAATGTAGAATTTATTATATATATAGTGTATAATTTTTGACTCACCTTCCTATATGAGAAGGGAGTCCAGAGAAATCAGCGTGGCACTTGAGGCTCCTGCTGATCCTGGTGAGGCATCTTAAAGGCAGAGTAGAACTTTAGACAACCTCATAGGGCTAGCAACAGAAAACTTTGAACCCAGGTTTTGCCAGGGTTGCGGACCGTGGTAAATCCCCTTCAATTAGTATTAGGAGCCTGATGAACTGAACCCAAGAAGCAAGGACAAAACTGAAGTAATCCAGAATGCACATGGACTGTTTCCTAGCTTAACATTATTTTGATGTGCTAGAAAATCTCAAGTTCTGAAATCTGAAGTTGATCCTAGATTGTTAGTTCCAAAGTACTAGAGGAAAGTGTGTATAAGTCTAACTTAAAGGTGAGCATCATCATAGACACCAGGCAATAGGACCAGACTCACAGGTACACCAGATAGTAAAATTACCAGACAATTTCCATATTGGTGGAGATAAAGTTTAAAATTTTAGTAAGGAAATGGAAAGTTTTAAAATGACTTTTTTTGGAAAAAATCTGGAAAATCTAGAACTGAAATTTTTAAAATTTTATTTATTTATTTATTTATTTATTCATTTATTTATTGGCTGCATTGGGTTTTCATTGCTGCATGCAGGCTTTCTCTAGTTATGGTGAGCAGGGGCTACTCTTCATTGCGGTATGTGGGCTTCTCATTGCAGTGGCTTCTCTCATTGAGGAGCATGGGCTCTAGGTGTGCGGGCTTCAGTAGTTGTGGCACTTGGGCTCCATAGCTGTGGCTCATGGGTTCTAGAGTGCAGGCTCCATAGCTGTGACACATGGGCCTAGTAGCTCTGCAGCATGTGGGATCTTCCCAGACCAGGCCTTGAACCCGTGTCCCCTGCATTGGCAGGTAGATTCTTAACCATTGCACCACCAGGGAAGCCCTAGAACTGAAAATTATAT